>NW_019230995.1:399140-696792 GCF_002742605.1 Olea europaea var. sylvestris
AGCATTCTAAATTACCTCAATCATGGTTAGTTTGCACTTTGTAATATTGAAAGTGCATGACATTTCAACAAGTGATACTATATACTCTTGCCTTCGGACAAAGGGCTGATACTTCCCAGGGTAACTGTTTCTTCATCCCACGATAAGGCGAATTCAAAAGTTTCCCAAAAATGTTTCCGTTTACTTTTCAATCAGTATCTTTTCACATTCTGAAATTTGAAGCAGCTTTCAGGATCAGCAGAAGTTTTGCCCATCCCTGATGTGGGTCATCCATTAGCTAAATACCAGCTCTAAAGAGATTAAAACACAGTTTAAACTTCTTGCTAAAGGTTAGGATTTTTCCTATTACAATAGTTCTTATCTCATGGTTCTTTTACGATGTTAATTTTCATATTTCTATTTCTGAAGTGACATAATTCGTAAATAACGTAAATCAAGCTGTTAAAGAGGAATTTAGCATATGAATTGGATTAATCTTTTGAAAGGCAAAGGAACATCTGTGATGCATTAATAGATATGGACACATTCTCGATTGAAATGTTATATAGAAAAGCTGCAAAAAGTTCTAAGTTTTGTTAAGACACATTCTTGATTGAGTAGCTATCCTTGTTTACCCACGATTAATATTTTTCGCCTTTCTGCCTTCACTATCATTATTTTTTAGTACATTTATATAGTGAAAAGACGATGTTTTTGTTTATTAGAGCTGCAAAAACTTCAAGGAGCTTACTGAAGTGTGCTTTTCCAAAAAAATAATGTCAAAAACATTGAGGAGCTTTTGATTTCCATAAAATGCATGCTAAAAAAAATTCTGCACTCTACGTCTCTTTTCACTGCTTCTACATGCAACGAAAGCAGTCTGGTGCCCTTTATGGTTGTTTTTGCTTATAATCATCATCCTTTTCCACTCCCTTTTGTTTTACTCATCTAAGACTTTTTTTTTTTTTTTAAATAGCCTCAACCAAATCTATGTGACATTTCATTTCGATTTTGGGATAAAAACTTGTTTTGATACTTTATATGTGCCAATATTAACCTTCTGCAACGTAATATGTGCGCATATTACATCAAAAATTAAGAAATGCATAACAAATATGAATATAGAACTCACTGGAATGAATGAAGGTATGGTGCATAATCTTTAATCTTTTCACATACTACATGAAAAATGTTGTGGGAAAGTACACCGTAATTTTTTTATTTTTTTGATGAGGGGGAACCCGCAATCGCTACCCTTTCGTGAAGGATCATTTCATGCTTCAACAATTTTTTTCTACTATACTTAACCTATTCAAAAACTCAGTTAGAGTTCTATAGAAAGCATCAACAACAAACAACATCGTTGAACTTGAAGCAACTTTTCTTTGCACCAACGCATCTCTCTCTAGTAAGATCATTTTAATTTATTTTTATATTATCTTTCTCTCAACTCATTAAATAATTTCTTTCTTAATGAAAGCATTTAGATTAATTCTGATTTTATTTCCTAGTCCAACTTGGTAAATTAGTGTGATAAGAAAACAAATAATTAGGCGTATCAAGTACCTAAGGACTAATTGAGAAGATTGAGACTCCTCGATCTTGACTTCATTCTGAGGAGGATTATTCTCAAATGGTGTTCAAAACTTGCTTGTGCCAAGAGTTACTTTTACTCAACTTGGCTCTAGGATTATACTCAATTAGGTTAAGAATAACTAAGGCTGAACTCGGCCTTTTTGAGGGAATATGCTCAAACTAAGTTGAGACTTACTTGGACTTATATGCGAACTAGGTTGAGACTTGCTCGAAATTGTTTCAAGCCATAAATGAAATGTTCCTAATGAGGTTGAAATCTGAGCAAGACTCGGATGCCCTTATGATAAATCATAATTAGTCAATGTCGAAACTCAATTGTGCTAAAAATAATAATGGTCAATCACGATTGAGATTCACCTAGGTTAGACTTAATCCTTAGCTGCCTAACTTGTGTGGCAATCATATCAGCATTGTTGCCTTTATCTTTGGTTTCTTTTAACCAAATATAAAATTATATCAAGCATGATGCAATGTGACACTATTCCATCTGGAAGGGTTCTGCATAGGGTGAGTTTAATATCTTTTGTATTATGTTTTATCATTAATTTTCTACATAGTATTAATTAGCAAACTATCTTGAGATCAACATCGCAAAACACTTTAAAAATTTTCTAAAGAGCTATGGAGATGCATGTCAGTAGGAGAAAGAAACGTTATATCTCAGGGAGGTAAGCAGCAATATGTCACGGGTTCTGGAAGGGTTCTGCATAGGGTGAGTTTAATATCTTTTGTATTATGTTTTATCATTAATTTTCTACATAGTATTAACTAGCAAACTATCTTGAGATCAACATCGCAAAACACTTTAAAAATTTTCTAAAGAGCTATGGAGATGCATGTTAGTAGGAGAAAGAAACGTTATATCTCAGGGAGGTAAGCAGCAATATGTCACGGGCCTAGTTTCGCCACTTCCTAACTACACTAGCGCCATACGGCCTCAATGCTTCACAGCTCCCATCTCCCACTAGATAGCTTTAAGCCTTTAACTAATGAGGATAAATTATATGTTTACTTTGGTGGAAAACTTCCTCTCAAGTATTTTTTCTCTGCTAAAATATTACTCAACCTCACTTTTATTTATAGGCAAACCCAACAAACTCAAGGGTTCTCATTGGTAGCCATTGCATGTCTCTACACTTACAAGTTGTCATGTTGCAAGGCCGTATCCCTTTCCAACCTTATGCTAATTAGCATGTCTCTTTCCATGGAAATAGACAATCTCTACAACTTATTGTGTAACATGTGTCCCTATCATGGACTTTGCTTCTTCCGTCAAGCTTGGCTTCCTCACTGCACAAGTTGTACAAGTTGGTGTAAACTTGGACTTAGCATCCACTTGCATCCAAAATCACCGGCAATAGTTTACAGCCTTTCATAATAGTGATTTTCAAAAACATAACTTCTGTCCTTGCGTCCCTTGCAAACGTTTTTCCCCATCTGCTTGTGTTCTGTTTGTTCAATTGTCTATGTCCTACCTACCTAGCTCGATTGCAAATTTTGCTTATGTTTTGTTTATTTAATCTGCTTGTGTTGCTACTTACGTTCTTGAGCTGTAGTGCATGCCCAATCTGTTTGAATTTTTTCCTTTCCACGTCCCCCTACTATAATGACTATGCTGGTCTTACCTGTGTCCCCTTCCATAGTTCTTGTGTTTTCTCAAATTGTGATCCCTACCGCAGGTAGTTCTGCTCAGTCATGGTGCACTATTTGCGCTACCTAATTCTACCTGCGCCTCATATAGCAAGAAGTTACTATGCATGCTTTAAACATTATCACTTTCTTTCCTTTGTGGTAGTTCCCTCGACAAATCTGTTGGCATCACGTCCTTATATTAAACAGTTGGATTCATCCACATCTTGGCTATCTATGACCTCTAGTTTTCTCCTCGAGATGGACGCCAATGATCATAGATTAGGATAATCCCGCATGAGATGTGGCCCTTTGCATATTTGAATCAACCACTAGGAGCAAAATTACATTTTTATCTTCATAAACCTTCCTCCAATTAGTTTTTTGTTGCCATTGGGCTTATATTCGACTTTGGGATTTGGTCTCCAATTTGGCTTACGCCACCCCTACCTTTACCAAAAGTTCCTTTGGTTAGTTTGAAGGTCCTTTGCTTGCGTCTTCGTACTCCTTTGGAATTCGTCAAAGATTTGACAACCGTAATTGCCTTATCTACATCTTTGATGTTGTGATGTTGTAATTCTTGCCACACCCATGTTGCACAACCATCCATGAAATAGAATAGCAAGACATTTTTTGACATGCTTGGGATTTGAAGCATAAAGGTCGTGAACTCTTTGAAGTAGTCATGAATGATACCTTTATGTTTCAAGTTTCTTAGTTTCTTGCGGGCCTCAAACACAACATTCTCCAACCATGCTGGAAGATGATTTAATGTTCTAATTTTTAGACTAATGTACTTGTTGGGCACGACAAGAGTCAAGTCACGGAGTCAACCGTGATGCCTGATTGTGGTTGTTTTTGAGTTTGCAAGCAAATTTTCCCATTTCCAAGCTATATACGATAGTTACCGTTGACCTCGCAAATTGGACTCTCCATGTGGTCAATCGAGAGCCACTCCATTTGTTCCTCCCTATGCACAATAATGAACGGTCAGACATATACGGCCAATACCAGCAGGGTGCACACTATGTCGGTCAAAATCAGTGGACGGTGATATGAAGTAGAGAAGATTACCCTTATCTCTTGTCTAGCCTTTGGTGTTTATAGGCAAAGGGCACCGCTAGATGTGGGTGTCGTATATGCATCTCATGGTATGAGGTCATTAGCCGCATCCTAAGGGGGCAGGTAATTAATTCTTCTGACATGTGAGTTGACATAAGGCTGCGATGTTGCATCAATCAATTCATATAGTTAAGGGAATCCTGACACAGGGATACATCTCTAAAACTGATGGTAGAGGGGCCTCTGCACTCCTTCACCGTTTGATGCCTCATCTCCTCACAATTTAATGTCAAAGGATGCCTCGAATAGTATCACTTAGGTTATACCTGTGCCTCATAAGCACGTGGTTACTTCGGGCGTAATACTGGTCTCCCCAAGTTCGAGTTGTGGCTGCTGTTTAAAGGCTCAAAAGCTTCACATCTTCAATCAAGGCAACGTTTCAACCACATGGGACTACGTGTCAGGAAGGTTGAAGCTCTGTAAAGTTGAGGAGTACATCTTCAACCGAGGGGTGTCACAGCAGGGGATGATGCTTTGTAAAGCTTTGACTGAGGCGTGTCACCGCAGGGACGACACTTTGTAAAGCTTTTGTAATGTTTCGACTGAGACGTTGACCCACAGGGAGACGATGCCTAGGAGATGACTTGAAGCTTTCACAGCGCTTCGACTGAGGCGTTGACCCACAGGGGATTACAGGATTGAAACTCTGTAAAGCTAGGTTGTGATCCAAAACGTGTAGCATGGAGTCTTGAATGATGTGTCACTAGGAAGATGGTTGGATACGATGACAAAAAAGGCTTTCGTAACGCTTCAATCGAGGCGTTGATCCACATGAGACTACTCTTCAACCGAGGTGCTGACCCATAGGAGGATGACGCCTAGGAGATGGCCTGAAGTTTTGTAAAGCTTTCGTAATACTTTGACCGAGGCACTGACCCACATGGGACTACACATCAGGAGAGTTGAAGCTCTGTAAAGTTGAGGAGCACATCTTCGATCGAGGAGCTCTGTAACTCTATGAATCTGCTTTGCAACTAATTGGATTAATTTCTGACATAAGCATTGGAGGCCTACTATTTGAAGCATCTTTGTATGGAAAGATTGGTAATCCTGACCTGAAATATCCAGCATGCATCAAAAAGCAATTGTACCTGCACGTGGTGTTAAATTTTGCTCTTCACATTGCTCAAGCCATGGACTGTTTAAACACAAACGAAATTATAGATAGAGAATTAAAACTTGGTATTTGATTGGGCAATGAGCAATTAAAGATTTTATTCATCTATAATATTGTTATATTGTGTAGTTTCGAACAATTTTATTATTTCAATGGAGATTTTAATATTTTGTTCACCAGGATTTCATATTGTGTAGGTTAGTTTGAAGGGGTATTTTAATAACAAGTAGGTAAATATATATGTCACAATATGTTGTCATTTTCTTTTTAGTTTTATTATCTGGGTTGTTATGCTATCCATCCCCAAAGGAGTAAAAAGAGAGAAATAGAGGAAAAAAAGGATGAGCTTAAATCAATTTTGAAACTTATTTATGTTGTGCTCAATGACATATATCTATTTCTTACCATAGGCAATTGATGCTTATATTACCCGGCGAAGCAGAAAAAGAATGCTATGAAAAGCGAAGCATTTCTATTCTATATGACAACTGAGAACGCCATTGCCTGTGAGTACTTGTAGACATAATTCTTTAGTGAGGGTTTTCCTTTCGAGTCTTTGTCTTTACATATGTAGGAGGAAGATCTATTTGTATTTTAAGTACGAGCACTAGTTGGATAAATCTTGTATTATTTGTCTTTTTTTCAATAATATTATTGTTCTTATTCCACATGTAAAATGATTTCTTGTGTTTTGAAACAATATGACCTAATAAGTTTCTTTGCATGCTCAGTAAGGGAAAGTTCATTCCAATGTAGTTATAGCAAACATTGAGTTGAATGCACGAGAAAAGACACTTATAACTAAAAGAGCAAACCAACCCCTGATTGAAGGAGCTTTAGAACACTCCTTTCCACTTGAGAAACTATCACACCATAGAGCAAAAGAGAGGTGAAATCAATGAACCCAAAAGAAAATATTTACATAGTAGATTATAGACAATGATAAGATCGAGAAAATTAGTGGGATATAGACCCAGAAAAACATGGAAATTAAGATAATATTTCATGCACATTGATTGTCGAGTTTTCTAACTTTGACCAAGAACCATGAAATGATCGTATCCAAATCTTCAAGCAAGTGTACTCTCCAGCAATAAGATTCAGATAGTAGCCGAAAAGAAAATTCCATCTGTTGTTTTTTAGAGAAATACTGCAAACCATATTATTCAAGCACATTCTTTACTTAATTACGACATAATCATGCATATAACATTGTCAAAGGAAGTGTCATTATCAGAACTTACAAATTATCACCACTGGGGATTATCAAACAATGAAAATGAACTATCACAAACATTTGATTATGAGAAAAAAATTAGTATTAGCGAACACAAAGAGGGTGGAGGAGGATGATGTTTATGAGCAAAAACAACGATAAAAGAGAAGTAGAATGTTGAGTTAATAGCCAATTAATTTGAAAAATTGCACACAATAAAAACTCCTCAATATCAATAAAATAGAAATATGATGTTTTGACAAATTATATTTCGTGTTCACGGATGTTCTTAGCATATAAATATACTAAAAATGTTTACACATTAGAGTGAAAGTGAAAGATGTTAATTGTCGTATCGAAGGGCGAGTAGTTTGCTCCCCACGACATTTAGGAGAACATAATTAATGATTTGATTCCAATTTTTAAATTTATTCTAGGAAACATAATTAATGATTTGATTTCGTTGATTTTATAATAATTTCCTACTTTAATTAGGACTAGTTAAACCTATATAAATGAGTCGTTTACGTTATAATACAACCTTTTGATTATGAAATGAATTGATATTCTCCCCTCATCTCTTTCTATTCTCTCCCCATTCTTTTCTCTTTTCACCCTCATTTATCCTCATCTCTCCCTCTTATCATTCTCCTATAATTCTCTTGTTGTATTTGGTGTCAATTTAGTTTCAGAGTTCAATTCTTTTCCTTCGACCAATAAATTCCACCTCCACACTTCAACTAACCATTTCAACCTTCAAGAATTGAACCATAACAACCAACAAATCCCATTTCATCGGAACAGTAAAAAAACTCAAAACCTACTTTAAACTACCAAAAAAGGGCTGCACAGTAGCTGTCTTTTTCTCGTGAATAGTTTTAGCAGTTGGAAAAAAAAGTCCCAAAAAAAAAGCAGTTAGTTCACCTATTATGTAGATGATGTTTTCGATTTGAAGGAAAAAAATGGAGGTTTAATTTTCCATCACCGAATTATTGCTGCATTACTTACTGTGCAGTTTAACAAAAACCCCAATATACACACTCCAAACATTCAACCTATACTAGCCCTATCTACAAACCAACCCCTTATATAGTCCAAAACATACTCTAGCTTATAACTCATTATCCAATTTACCCAGCCCAAATTTTGTATAAAGTCAACAATGTTAAACAAATCCCAACAACACATAACCCAATAAAAACAATAGTATACCCAAGCCTATATCACAACAAAAAAATAAAAATAAAAAAATTCGATAGTTCCACACAACGCTGCCCAACCCAAGCCCAATTGCCAACAAAATTAAGCAGCCCGTATAACTCCTAAACTTAGCACATTCACCCAAAATCCTTCAAACTGATCCAAATCTGATCCCACTCTTCCTTCATGCCCTAAGTCCAACCGGCTTACTCTCGTGAATGTGAACACCATATCATTTTCGCTACTCCCAACCCACAACAACGACTTTAATTGTGCCAAATCATCGACCCGCCCTACAGCAACTGTAATACACCAAAACACCCAACCCATACCAAATCCCCAGCCATATATCTCACCTCTGCCCACCATCGCCAAATATATTGCCTCCACTCAAAACCAGATCACCTTTCACCGCTGGCCACTACTATCAATCTCACTAGAACCTTCATTCTGGTCTCTCTGATTGGTATCAATGTTTGGGTTGTATTTCAAACTTGGTTCTATTAGCTTACAATGGAAAAAAAAAAGAGAGGAGAAAAACTAAAAAAAGAAAAAAGAAAAGGGAGAGTAAGAAAAGAAAAAAGAAAAAGAAATTTCCTAACATTATTTGCAGGTGATATTTTATTCATGTTGATTGATTCAATTATCGTCGTGCCACTGTAGTCTTGCCAATTTGAAAAACATGATTGTGACATTGTTTGACTCCTTCAAATCTTGAGAGGTACAGTTTTTAATCGAAGGGAAAAGTGATATGTAGGAATATATTGATGGAGGTCTTCCAACTCCTGATCAAGAGAAGGACGAGGAGAAGTACCTTGCTTAGAGAACCAAATCTTCTTGAATTATGGTTTGGATCATCAGATTTCTTGATGTTCAGATTGTTCTTAATCTCAGGCCTTAAAAGTTTGCTTGTGCTATGTAGGAATTTTTAAAGAAATTCTACACTCAAAACAACAATACTTGACAACTTTAGTTAGAATTTAAATGGGCAAATTTTTCTCAAAACTCTCTCTCCAATGAAAAGTTTTTATTCTCATTTTTCTAACCTTTGGATAGACAAAAATTATTCATGCATCAGTTTCACCTAGGGGTTTAGAGGTTGTACAAGGTAATGCATAAAGTCACCAAGAGGGATCAATTTCTCATGAAATTGCATCCTAAATTTGAATCTATTTGATCCAGTCTTATGAATTGCGAATATATTCCAACGTTGGATGGTTGTTTGGATGAGCTATTAAAAGAAGAGTAATGACTTATCACTCGTACTTCTTTGGAGCAACAACAAAATCAAATATCACCAATTCATGTTGCATATGCTACTCCAGGGAAACTCAGACATTGAGATATGTCCAATGTGCAATGTTACAGTTGTAAAGGGTTTGGTCACATGTCTCTGTGTCCGAAAAAGGTACGCAATTATTGAAAGAAGTCTGGAAATGTAATTAAGAAGTGTCCTATTCACCCTCCATGCAAGACTGGACCAAGTTATGTTGTGCTACAACTCTATCCTCTAAATTCTGCAATGCCAGTTCCCTCTATTCCAGCTCCAACCTCTCTGAATCCTTCCTCAAACTCCAACACTCCAGATATAATCCAACAAATGGTTTTTTCTACATTATCTACCCTAGACATCTCAAGTAATCCATCGACCGCTTCTCCCTCCTAGCTATTAGACTCTGGTCCCTTTAATCACATGACTCATGATCCTTTATTACTTAATAACCTTAGACCATATATTGGTCCGCTCAATATACATACTGTCGATGATGATCATTTGTTACTTATTAACCTTAAACCATAAGTATACTACTGATGATAACACTCTTCCTATTATAGCCATGGGTGATAGATATATCACCAAATTTATCTAATTTGTTAACTAGCCTTATATTTGTTGTGATGTGAACCCGCGTAGGCAAATGCTATGGAACCCACGAACAAGATTGAAATCTTCCCAAGAAAGCCAAAGCAAGTTTTGGATTAAATTCAATAGATCTGGGACCAAACAACCCGAATCACCGACGATGTGCGGACCTTTTGATTACACAAAAATATGGAATCTCACCCGGTTGATTTGAACACCAAAAGATTAAATCTTGATAAGTTCTTGAATTGTTCAATTGTAGAACAAGAGTTGAAAGCAATATAGCCTCTCAAATTACAAATAATGTCAAAAGGTTCTTACAATTGAAAATAAAATAGTACTTATACAAGGTCTAAAAAACTAGGTAAATACGTGCCTAATATTTCAAAATGGTAAGATATCTACTAAGTATCAAATTCTATCAAAAATAGGAAATTCGCGAAAAAATAAAAAAATGCGTGAAATTTTAACCATGTGGCCGCATGGCGTAAAATCATGCGGCTGCATGGAATATTTGAAAATCCTGAATAATTCCCTTCTTGCTCCGTTCGACCACATGACAGTTTTAACCATGCGGTCACATGGTTCTTCTCTCCAGCACCATCTTCGGCTGCTTGTATCGTGTTGATCCAATTGGTTTTGGCCTTCGACCCGAATATGAAACTTGTCCCATTTTGAGTTTCGAACATGATTTCATTGATGGTTGTCTTGACGAGTAATTCCATCCCATCTTTCACTCACTTTGTCCTCGCTCGTGTCATAGGTCCACCTTCGACTTTCAACGGATCTTTCCCCGGGCTTGACATTGGACTTGATTTGGTTGCTTGCGGCTCTTGGATCACATCATCCCCTCCCTTTTTGAAAGGATTCATTCTCGTATCTGAACCTGTATCAAAGAGAGAAAGATCAGATATATTAAAAGTTGTCGAAACATTATACTCACTTGGAAGATCCAATTTGTATGTGTTGTCATTGATCTTCTCAACTACTTGGAACAGTCCATCTCCTCGTGATAACAACTTTGATTTTCCTTGCTCTAGGAACCGCTCTTTTCTAAAGTGCACCCAAACCCAGTCTCCTAGTTTGAATGTGACAATTTTTCTGCCTTTATTTACTTGCTCCGCATAGTGCTTGCTTTTTTTCTCAATTTGCTCCCGCACCTTTTCATGGAGTGACTTCATCATCTCGGCCTTCCTTTTTCCATCCAAGCTACCTCGTTCATTAACAGGCAAAGGTATTAAATCCATAGGTGTTATAAGATTAAAATCATAAACAATTTCAAAAGGAGAAAATGACGTAGTGGAGTGTGGCCCTATTATATGCAAATTCAATGAAAGGTAAGCACTCTTCCCAATTCTTCAAATTCTTATTAACTACAGTGTACAAAAGTTGTGTCATAGTCCTACTCACTACTTCGATTTGGCCATCTTTTTGTGGATGTCAAGTTGTAGAAAATAGTAGTTTCGTGCCTAACTTACCCCATAAGACTCTCCTAAAGTGATTAAGGAACTTAACATCCCTATCTGACACTATGCTTTTAGGTACCCTATGCAAGCTCACAATTTCTTCAAAGAACAAATCTGTAATGTTAGTGGTGTCATCAGTTTTGTGACATGGGATGAAATGTGTCATTTTACTAAACCTATTCACCACTACAAAAATTGAATCTCGTCCCTTTTTAGTCCTAGGCAAACCTGACACAAAGTCCATTGAAATATCTACCCAAAGTTCACTAGGTACTAGCAAAGGTGTATACAGTCCATGAGGTAAGACCCTAGATTTGGCCCGTTTAAATTTTATGCAACGACTACAAACCCTTTCTGCATCAACTTTCATTTTAGGCCAATAGAAATGTTAAGTCAATATCTCTAAGTTCTTTGCTACCCCAAAGTGACCTATAAGTCCCCCACTATGTGCTTCTCTAACCAGTAATTCACGCATAGAGCCATTTGGAACGCATAATTTACTCTCTCGAAACAAGTATCCCTCATGTTTAAAGAACTTATCTATATCCCCCCTATGACATGAATTGTAAATGTCGAAAAAATCAGAATCAGTAACATAAATGTCCTTATTATACTCAAAACCAAGCAATTTTGCACTTAAAGTAGTTAGAAGCACATACCTGCGCGACAGTGCATCTGCTACTACATTTTCATTACCTTGTTTGTAACGGATGGCATACGGAAAAGTTTCGATGAATTTCATCCAGCGTGCATGTCGTTTGTTCAACTTACCTTGACCCCGCAAATGTTTCAGTGACTCATGATCTGAATGAATTATAAACTCCTTTGGTCATAGGTAATGCTGCCATGTTTCCAAAGCTCAAACAAGAGAATAGAGTTCCTTGTCGTATGTAGGATAATTGAGAGCCGCACTACTAAGCTTTTCATTAAAGTATGCTATAGGTCTCTTATCCTACATTAAGATTGCTCCTATACATATTCCTGATGCATCGCACTCAATCTCGAAAGTTTTGTCAAAGTTAGGAAGTGCTAAAATCCGTGCTTTACACAAAGAATCTTTGATAGTGTTGAATGCATGTTCTTGCTCTAACCCCCAATGAAATCCTACATTTTTCTTGACAATTTCAGTTAAGGGTGTGGTGATTGTGCTAAAATCTTTAACAAAAACCTATAAAAACTAGCCAATTCATGACAACTTTGAACCTCGGTTATGTTTTTAGGTGTTGGCCAATCCTTGATAGTTTTTATTTTCTCTTCATCTACCTCTACACCATTAGCACTAACCATAAAGCCTAAGAATACAACCCTATCCATGCAAAATGTACACTTTTTAAAATTGGCATAAAGTTGTTCCTTTCTTAAAACCACAAGCACACATTTTAGAAGACTCTTGCTATAGATTAAAATGTCGTTAAAATAAACTACAACAAATTTTCCAATGAAAGCACGCAAAACATGATTCATTAATCACATAAAAGTGCTTGGTGCATTTGTGAGTCCAAACGGCATGAATAACCATTCATACAACCCATATTTAGTTTTAAAAGCCGTTTTTCATTCATCACCCTCCCTCATGCGAATTTGATGATATCCACTTTTAAGGTCAATTTTACTAAACAAATATGCAATATGTAACTCATCTAACATATCATCTACCCTAGGAATTGGGTGACGATACTTTACTGTTATGTTGTTGATGGCTCTGCAATCCATGCATATTCTCCAAGACCCATCTTTCTTTGGCACCAGCAACACAGGTACTGCACATGGACTCATGCTTTCCCTTACATATCCCTTGCTTATCAATTCCTCAACTTGCCTCTGAAGCTCCTTTGTCTTCTCTAGATTACTCCAATAAGCCGGTCTGCTCGGAATGACAGCGCCAGGTATAAAATCAATTTGATGCTCAATTCCTCTAATGGGTGGTAACCCACTTCGCACGTCCTTTGAAAATACATCGTCAAATTCCTGCAATAAAGAAATAGCCAAATTAGGGAGGGATGTGTTATGCTCCTCAAAGTTGAGGGGTGACTCCTTGTAAACCAACAATATCATTTGTTGTCTCTCAACTATTGCTTTTTTCAACTCACTGCCTCTCACAAAGAAATTTTGTTTCGACTTTTGTCTCATCTCGGAAGACTCTCTTTCTTTTTTCTCATGTGGTCCCACTCTTTTTTCCTCTTTATTGGCCACCTCACTCTTTTGTCTCTATTTCTCTAACTCTGTCACTCTCATTTCTTCTTCATTTTTTAGTTGAACTTGGTCCTCATATACTTGTGCCAGTGTTAATGGCGTGAGAGAGATAGACCTCCCATCTTTTATAAAGTTGTACTTATTTTTGTACCCATCATGCATTACTTTCCTATCATACTGCCATGGCCTTCCCAACAAAATATGCCCCGCATGTATAGGTACAACGTCACACATTACCTTATCCTGATATCTACCAATGAAAAAATTAATCAACACCTAACTTATCTACAATGTCAGTGCTAGCTACATTAGTACAACTACCGCCATCAATTATCACAGTACATACCTTGCCATTAACGTGACACCGAGTGTGGAATATATTTTCTCGCTGCTGCTCCAAGTCGTCCGCCTTGATTTGAGCACTAAGAGCTCGCCCCGTGACCAACAACCTACTGTTAACTACATAGTTGTATCTTCCTCATCAACATCTTCCAACCCTAGCATGTTTGCATATTCACTTTCACTTTCAATTTCCACTTCCCCGCTGTCTCGTAGAATCATTGTCTTCTTGTTTGGGCATTGAGAAGCAATGTGCCCTACTCCCAAGCATCAGAAACATTTGATGTCCCTGTTTCATGATGGTTGTGACTCTCCCTTTGGTATAGGCTTGCTAGCACCCTCTTCCTTGCCTCTTGGTACCTCAGCTCTTCCTCTTGCAGTATTCCCATCTCCTTTGTTATTTATCCACTTCGATTTCCAAGAAGAATTAGAAATGGAAGATCCAGATGGGTGCCTTGCTGTTCCTTTTCGCTTCAACTGCCTTTCTACCTTCATCGCCACATGTAATATGTCTTCAATTTCCACATAGTGCTGCAATTCCATTGTATTTGTAATTTCTCTGTTCAATCCACGCAGAAACTGAGCCACGGTAGCTTCACTATCCTTCTCTATATTTGCCTTGATCATTAGTGTCTCCATCTCCTTATAGTAATCTTCTACACTCCTGGAGCCTTGATATAAATTTTGCAATCTTTGATGAAGCTCCTTATAGTAGTGAGTAGGTACAAACCTCTTCCTCATGATAGTTTTCAATTCCTCCCATGTATTGATAGGTCACTCCCCACTTCTCCGCCTTAAAGTCACCACCTGATCCCACCAAGTGATTGCATAATTCGTGAATTCAAGAATTGTAATTTTCACCTTCTTCTCCCCCAAGTAATTGTGGCAATCGAAGATTAACTCAATTTTCTTTTCCTAGTCCAAGTAGGCCTCCAGATCACTCCTACCTTTGAAGAAAGGAGTGGTCATTTTAATGTTACTCAAGTTTCCATCCACCTCATCTCCACCGAGATTCCTACCTCTCCTTTCTGGTCTAACTCCTCTATTTCTACCCTTTTAATATCCATATCCACTATCGCATCCTCATCCAATCCACTATCAACCTCGAATTCATTAAGCTCCTCCATCCTAGGTTCCCGCCTACCCTGTCTCTGTGCATTAAGACCACCTCTTCGGGTATTGGCAGGCAATGGATTTTACCTTTCTCCCAGTGCATCCTGTCTATCCATCCGATCTCTAATATCTACACATAATCGCTCAATCCTACGTACCGTGTCCTCTAGCATGGAAACCTGATCATCAACCCTTTCTAAATTTGATCCTTCCCTGTCAGACATCCTAAATTGAAATTATTTTCTGCATCACAAGTTTTCACTCGGAATTTCACTCAATACGGCTTTTTCCCTCTATTGCTCTCACCACTTTGCCTTTTTCCACTCGTTGCTTTCACCAAGTCTCCAAAAGAACAATTTCGGAACTCAATAAAAAAAATTAATCACGTGGAATTCAGACTGGTGTGAGTGAGATTACAAAACCAAGGAATTTAGTTCTGACTAGTAATTTGGACTAAACAATTAAAGACTGACTCAAAAACACAAAATAAAAAAAGAATTACTGATTGACTTTTAAATTAAACACAAAATAATAAATGGAACTAAAGAGAGTCGGTAAATTTTCCCCAAGATCAATAACAACAATAATAATAATAATAATTTTTTTACTGCATACGAATGAACAGTACCGTACAGATGAAGAGTAAACTTTTTTTTAAACTTGAATTTTTTACTGCATACAGATGAACAGTACCGTACAGATGAACATTAATTTTTTTATACTCTTGGGATTGAAAAATCAAAAGTAAGACCGACACAACAAACGGAAGTTGATTTGGATGCAAATTGAATCCAAAAATATCTTTTGAAATTTTTTTGGAATTATTTTTTTTTATTAAAGACTCAAAAATAACAACTGACTCGAAGAACAATAAGAAAATGGAATAACTGACTCAACACGAATTAAAAGGGATATAACCTTGGATTGGAGCCAAGCTCTGATACCTACTGATGTGAACTCGCGTAGGCAAACGCTACAGAACCCACGAACAAGATTGAAATCTTCCCAAGAAAGCTAAAGCAAGGTTTTGGATTAAATTCAATAGATCTGGAACCAAGCAACTTGAATCACCGATGATGTGCGGACCTCTTGATTACACAAAAATACGAAATCTCACTCGGTTGATTTGAACGCCACAAGATTAAATCTTGATAAGTTCTTGAATTGTTCAATTGTAGAACAAGAGTTGAAAGTAATATAGCCTCTCAAATTACGAAATATGTCAAAAGGTTCTTACAATTGAAAATAAAATAGTATTTATACTAGGTCTAAAAAACTAGGTAAAAACGTGCCTAATATTTCAAATATGGTAAGAAATCTACTAAGTATCAAATTCCATCAAAAATAAGAAATTCGCGAAAAAATAAAAAAACGCTTGAAATTTTAACCATGCAGTCGCATGGTGTAGAATCATGTGGCCGCATGGAACATTCAAAAGTCCCAAATAATTCCTTGCCTCACTTCGTGCGACCGCAGGACGGTTTTAACCATGCGGTCGCATGGTTCTTCTCTCTGGCTCCATCTTCGGCTGCTTGTATCATGTTGATCCAATTGGTTTCGGCCTTCGACCCAAACATGAAATTTGTCTCATTTCAAGTCCCGAACATGATTTCATCGATAGTTGTCTTGACGAGTAATCACATCGCCTCTTTTACTTGCTTTGTCCTCGCTCGTTTCATAAGTCCACCTTCAACTTTCAACGGATCTTTCCTCGGGCTTGACGTTGGACTTGATTTGGTTGCTTGCAGTTCCTGGATCACATCATGTTGGCCAACTTGTTGATAACAATTCCATTGTGTCTTTTTCTTCTTCTGGTTGTCATGTGCACGATTAGCTGTTCAAGAGGACGATCATGAAAGGGCTTCTGTTACGTTTAATATTTTGGTTTGGCATAAGAAATTTAGACATCCCAATTCTAATGTATTACAACATTTGTTTAATTCTAGTTTGCTCGGTAATGAGAATTCTACCTAGGTTTTGTTATATCTCTTGATTGTGCTTCGTGTAAATTGGTTAAGAGTAAGATTTTACAATTTCCATCTCATTGTTCTTATGCTTCCCATATTTTTGATATTGTTCATAGTAATGTATGAGGGATTACACCTGTAGTATCTGATGCTCATTACAAATATTTTGTTACTTTTATCGATAATTATAGTCATTTCCATGGGTTTACTTTCTTTGCACAAAAAGTGAGGTGCCTTTCAGGCTTTCCTTGATCGTATAGATAACCAAATTTCTCCTAGTTCAAAATTTTGAGATCTGATTCGGGAGGTGAATAAATGTTTAATGCGTTTCAATCTTTCTTACAGACCAAATTTATTATTTCTCAGCGATCTTTCCCTTCGACTCCTCATCAAAATTGGGTGGTAGAATGGAAGAATCGTCACCTTCTCAACATTTTTAGAGGTCTTCTAATTGAGCCTTCTATTCCCTCTTGTTTCTGGTGTGAAGCATTGTCTACCACTGTGCATCTCATAAATCTATTACATTCTCCCACACTTAATAATGTTTCTTCATTTTATAAGCTCATTGGCCATCATCCTACATATTATCATCTTCGTCATTTTGGTGTGTGTTTTGTTCATTTACAGCCTCATGAAAGGACAAAACTCACTTCGCAATCCGTCAAATGTGCCTTTCTAGTATATGGTGGGACTTAAAAAAGATTTATCTCTTATGATCCTAAGACACAATGAATTACAATTTTTCATAACGTTGTTTTCTTTGAAAAATAATTTTTCTCCACTTCAGAAACTGATGTTCCCTGATAAAAGGTGAAAAATTGATGTCATATAGGTAAAACTCAATGGTTGAACGAGAAATTGAAAGAAAGAAGCAAAAACTAGTGAAAAGGTGAAATCCAAATTATGGGGACTAAATTGCAACATTTCAATAGTTGATTTGGACCATGAAATGAAAATTGAAGATGTTACGGATACAATTGGATGCTATTAGAAGTTAAAGGGCAAAAATTGCTAGAGAAAATGTCTTAAAATAATTAAGAATCAAATTTGGGGATCAAAACTCGAAGTTTGAAAGATCGTATAATTGGGTGACTGCCCAGTTATAAATTCGGGCAACTACTCGACTTACGAATAAAAATGATGACTTCAAACTTTGCTTAGGCGAGTGCCTCATTTCCTACTGAGCGACAGCCCAGGCCAAAATCTCAGTTCGTAACCAATTTCCTTTTTAATGCCAAATTCTACATGGAAACCACTTCCATGCATGATTCTTGACCTAAAAACCTATATAAATACAAAACATGGACAGTCAACAAAAAAAATCATTCCAACACCTCTCATATACATCTCACCTTTCAATATTCATCAATTATTACCATCAAAAGAGGAAAATTCATAGTTTTGTGAAAGAATTGAAGGAGACTTGCAAGAATTCAATCAAACGGAGATTCAAATTTGATTTTCGGGGAAAAAATAGAGGGGGTGAATGGAGATTCATCAAGAAACCATTGAAGATATTCAAAATTCAAGATTCATCTTCATCTTCACAATTAATCAAAAGTCCGAGTTATGTTTTTCACTTAAATATGATTTCTTACGATTTCAATATATTGTGCTAGTTTTATACATTGCTAGGATCACATAATATGTTTAGTTTTATACATTGCTAGGATCACTATAGTTTGGTTTGATTTGTGGATGTTTATTATCATTTTTATCGTTCTTTTCAATTGCTTGATCAACAATTGAAATTGTTAGTGGATTTTATTGTTATCGAGAGAGACAATAGGGTTTAAGCACGATATAATAAACATTGTAAGGTTCGATGGAGGATGAAGATGTACCTGTATGCTTATATGGTTTTCAATAGGTATTCTAGTACTTGTTAATGCGTTTATCATGTTTGCATCTTTCATAAAGAGATAGAAGGATCACATGAGGGCAATAGATTTGATCGCTATTGAGAGAGACTTTTGATTAAATTAGAAACATTGTCTAACATGAATGATGAGACTTTTGATTAAATTAGAAACATTGTCTAACATTAATGATTTCAAACTATCAGTTTAATAGTTACACTAAAAATGGAATGGAATAACAATGAGGATTCGACATCTTAGCAATACTTTCATATATTTGAAAAAACCCATTAAATCACTTACTTGTTGAATTGATAATTTAGACATTAATATAGAAAACTCAAAACTCGTAACTATTCAATTAGTTTCGACACTCTATTCACTACTTTTTTACTTGTTCACGATCTCATCCACTTGGAGGAAATCAAACGATCAAGTTTTTGGCGTCGTTTCTGGGAGAACTATTGTTTTTACTAATTTTAGTTAATTTTAGCCTTAATATGTATTTTATTGTTTTTTTGTTGTTTATTATATTAGAAAAGGTCCACAATGTTTCTTGCTTTCTTTTTCAGGACCTTCTATGTGAAGTTCGAGAATCGATGATCTTGCTCAATTTGACCCAGAGATAGAACGAACATTCTACCTTCGAAGAGGACAATAGTTGAAAACACACCAAAAATAGAAAGAGGAAGACATAGAAAATGAAATTTCGAATCAAATAGCCATAGGGACTAATCTAGAAGCAGTATAATCGAATGTGGTTGCAGCTAACAAAAACACAATTCTCATGGGAAAGTATATGGTTCCACTGCAGATGTTATCAACATGTTCCAAAATGCTCTACAATTATTTAGAAAAGCTACGGATAATTCCAAGGCTCATGTTTTAAGATTTTTGGACATAAGTGTAACTATCAAGTATGCTGGGGTGTTAAACAAAGCAATCAGACTGAGGCTCTTTCCATACACATTAAGAGATTCGGCAAGGGAGTGGTTAGCCACTCGTCCACCGTAGAGCATCACTACATAGAACCGAGTTAGAAATTTCTTAACAAATATTTCTTGCTGAAAAGGATTGCAAAGCTAAGAGATGAGATTACTACCTTTCAACAACTAGACTCAGAATGCTATTCAGAGGCTTGGAAACAATATAAAGGTTTATTTCATCAATGTCAACAACATGGATTGTCGAAGCGACTTCAAGAGCAATACTTCTATATTGGCCTTTAGCATGGCTAACGTGGACTTTGCGTGCTATGGTTTTATTACAAAAGGAACCGCAGATCAAGATTATTAAATCATGGAGGATTTAGAATTGACCAATGTGCTTTGACCTATTGAAAGGACAAGTGGAAAGAAACCTAATGGGGTATTTGAAATTGATTCTCTAACTGCATTTTCGGCACATTTGCCATCATTGGCACATAAAGTGGATTAGATGAATGCAAACCAGATAGTGGGATCAAGATGCAAACATTGTAGAGGGCACCACGAAAGTGTTGATTGTAATTTAGGATCTAATTTTGTTCAGACAGTGGAGGATGTGAACTACACTCAGCAGTTTCAAAGACAACAACACAATTCAAGTCCTAACATGTACTACCCAGGCTGAAAAAGTTACCAACGCTTTCAATGGAGTAATAATCAGGAGGCTCAAATACACATGCAAAGAATAGATAAAACCTTGCAAATTTAGGGAGCTACCATCAAGAACTTGGGAAATTAGATGGGACAAATGGCAAAAGCACTTTGAAAGAGACTAGCAAGAGCACTACCCATTGATACAGAGACAAATCCCAAACAACAGGTAATGGTAGTGAAGGTTTTGGACGAAGAGCATTGCCTTAGTTATGCCTTACACTTGCTTAAAAGAATGTGACTCTTGATGAAAGACAATTAGCCTAGTCGAGCCTTGGCGGTCGAAGCAATCAAATAAATGCAGAATTTTTGTTCATTGATGTGTTGATTTGCAATTAGTGATGTCTACTTGAACTTGAGAGGGCTCATAAGGGTAACAATGAAAAATTAAACCTTAGATTACACATTGCAAACAAGTAAAAAGAAGAAAATTGGTGGTGTGTAAGTCATACGAGAAATGTAAGGATATATTTGATCGTAGAGGATTGGGAATTGAAACAACTTGTGTATTCATGATTGATTACTTAATTTTTCACAGTCACATCGATTTTGCGTAGAAAGAGTGGATATTGGTTTGGTGTTGTAACTTTGAAGCATGTTCACGGAATTAACTCTGAGATCTTGAATCCTGAGGAAAAAAGCTAGATTGCCTGACAAAATATTTCTGCATGATTATGTGTTTGCTGTTATTTAGGTTATTGTTTTGTTTCAGGACAAACAAATGTTTAAGTTTAGGGGTGTTTGATAAGTGTATATTATACACTTATTCAGAGCCTAAAATAGGGGTATTTGCTAGTTCCTTTGACAAAATATATCCTAAATGTTGTATTTTATGTCATATACAACTTAATGGTTGAACGAGGAATTGAAAGAAATAAGGGTCCGTTTGATTGCAAAGATAAAATTTGGATAGAAAGAAAATGAATTTTAGGGAATTGAATTGCCTAGAAATTATTTTACTGGGAATTGTCAATTATTGTTGAAATAAAAGTATTTTTTGGTGTTCGTTTGGTTTTGTTTTACATGAAAATTATAAATTAAAAAGATAGAATTTGTTTCTATTGCAAAAAAAAAAAAAAAAGTTTTAAAGATACGTTTGTCTTTGTTTTACATGAAATTGTCAATTTTAGGGATATTCTCTTTTACAATTGTTCCTAGAATTTGGTACCATTGCCAAAAATTTTCAAAAAAACAAAAAGAGGTGAAAAACGTAAAATCACCTACCTCATGGGAAAATGATTCCTCAAAAACAAAGAATTGATGCACGTATGAGGCAAAGGTGGAAAACCAATTAAATAGAAAATTTTCGCCATCAAACAAGCCAAAAGTGGGAAATGGAATTTTTTTTCCATTTTCCATGGAAAATTTTGTGTTATCAAACATGGCCTAAGTGAAATTTTGTGAAAAAAAGGTTAAATCCAAAATATAGGGACTAAATTGTAACATTCCAATAATTGATTTGGACCATGAATGAAGATTGAAGATGCTACAGGCTCAGTTGGATATAATTAGAAGTTAAAGGATGGATACAATTAGAAGTTAAAGGACTGAAATTGCAAGAGAAAATGACTTAAAAGAATCAAGAAACGAATTTAGGGACCAAAATGCAAAGTTTGAAAGATTGTATAACTGCCAACTGCCCAATTATAAATTCGGGCGATCGCCCAACGTACGAAATAAAAATAGTGACTTCAAACTTAGCTTGGGTGAGTGCCCCATTTCCTACTGGGTAACAGCCCAGGCCAAAATCTCAGTTCACGACCTATTTTCCTTTTCATTCCAAATTTTACACTGAAACTACTTCGTTGCATGATTTTTGACCTAATTTCACCTCTATAAACACAAAACATAGGTAGCCAATAAAAAACTCTCTCCAGCTCCTCTCTCATATACATCTCATTCCCCAATACTCATCAATTATTATCATCAAAGGAAGAAAATTCATTTTTTTTGTGAGAGATTTGAAGGGGACTTGCAAGAATTCAATCAAGTAAAGATTCAAACTTGATTTTTGGGAAAAGAAGAGAGGGTGCAAGTTGAGATTCGTCAAGTAACCATTGAAGAGATTCAACATTTTAAGATTCATCTTCATCTTTTCAATTTAAAAAAATTTGGGTTATGTCATTTCACTTAAATATGATTTCTTGTATTTCAATATGTTAGGCCGGTTTTATACATTGTTAGGATGAGATAAACCCTTGTTATGATATTTTTGGTTTTTAATTAATTATTTGACTTTAGTTTGTTTTGATTTGTGATGTTTCCTTTTATTGTTATTTTCAATTGCTTCATCACCAATTGAAATTGTTAGTGAATTTTATTGTTATCGAGAGAGAACAGGGTTTAAGCACAATTATAAGGTTTGATAGATGATAAAGATATACTTCTATACTTTGGCCTCATTTGGTAGCCATTTTTCTCAAAATGCATTTCTCTCTCTTCTTTTCAACCACACATTCTTTATTAAAATAATATCCATTTTTCTCAAAATGTATCTCTCTCTTCTTTTCAACCACATATTTTTTATTAAAATAATATTACACGTAAATAAAAAAAAATTTCCTTATTTCTCAACCACACATTTCACATCAATTTACTATTCTAAAATGTATTTTTACATAAAAATATCTATCAAACACCCCTTTATATGATTTTCATAGGTGTTCTAACACTTGTTAATGTATTTATCATGTTTACATCTTTCATCGAGAAATAAAAAGGGTCACATGAGGGGAATAGATTTGATTGCCATCGAGAGAGGCTTTCCATTAAACTAGGAACATTGATTAACATGAATGATTTCAAATTATCAGTTTAATTGTTACACTAAAAATGGAATAACAAATGGGATTCGACATCCTAGTAATACTTTCACATATTAAAAAAAACCAATTAAATCGCTTCCTAGTTTAATTGATAATTTAGTTATTAGTATAGAAAACTCAAAATTTGTAGCTATTTAAGGTTGTTATTGATTTGAACTCGAACAAATACATAATCCTTATGGGTTCGACACTCTATTCACTACTTTATTACTTGTTCATGATCCTGTCCATTTGCGAAAAATCAAACGATCATTTCCCCTCCCATGTTCTCCGTCTAACCGATTTTCCTACAATTTTCTCTCAATACAAGCCATTTCTTATTTACACTCACATGAATGCTACACCGATCATTTATCCCGAGGTTATTTCTCGAACGACTATCCTTCCAAGCCTTCTTGATCCTCCATAACATTAGATTATTCACCAGATGATTATTTGCCTCCTGCCCACTTTTCGTCATAGTTCTCGTGTCTCTCGTCCACTAGATAAGTATGATTTTTCCTCCCATAGCTCTGTGTCTGTTATCCTTAACAGAGATTCTATACCTTCCTATAGACAAGCTATGGAACGAGTGTTAGCAAGAGGTAATAAATGTAAAACTTGAGGTTCTTAAGACCGACCAAACTTAGGATGTTGTACCTTGTCCGCAGGCTATGAAACCCATTGGAAGTAAATGGGTATGTTTAGTCAAGTTTCATTCTGAATGTTCTCTTGAGCGCTATAAGGCTCGACTAGTCACCTTAGGTAATCGTCAAGAATATGAAATCGATTATGTGAGACATTTGCTCCTGTGGCTAAAATGACCATCGTACGCCCATTGTTATCTTTTGCCGCTTTTCAATCTTAGTCTCTACATCAAATTGATATTAAAAAAAACATTCTTACATGGTGACCTAAAAGAAGACATTAATATGAAGCTCTATCTAGTATGCTTCTTTCCTCAGCTGACTCTATATATAACCAAAAACATTCTATGCATGGTCTTAAGCAAGCTCCTCGAATTTGGTTTGAAAAGTTTCTCCATACTACCTTGGATTTCTCCTTTGCTCAGAGTAAATATGATGCATCTTTGTTTCTTCAAAAGAGTACTGCTAGCATTGTTCTCTTGTTGGTCTCTGCGGACGATATTATTATCTTTGGATCAGATCACACCTTTATTCAAAAGCTTTAGCAATATCTTCACTCAGTTTTCATATAAAAGACCTTGGTCATCTGACTTACTTTCTTAGTTTAAAGTTTTATACTACACCATATGGTATTTTCTTAAATCAACATAAATATATTCAGTACTTGATTCAGTTGGGTAATTTATCTGACCCTTCCTCTGTCAATACTCCATTGGAGATTAATGTCAAATATCGAAAAGACAAAGGTGATATACTTTGTGATCCTATATCGAAAATGGGTGGGTCATGTCATTTATCTCTGACACGACCCGTTTCGAATCACCCTAGTGGACCCGAAACGTGATGTGCACCGATGATAGATGCTGACTAGATATCAAATTTATCACCAAGACTAACTATGAGTTACTTCAAAAAAAGTGTCAAAATCAAATGCTTATGTAGAACATAATGCGATGGGCCCAAAATTTTACTTCGTGGTTTAATGAAATTGACTCATATCCTTCAACATGTCGGGTGGCCCTAACTTTGAAATCACCAGGCTCCTCAAGCTATCAAGGACCAATATTACCTGTAAAAATAATTTTAAAAAAATATGAGTTGATAGCTCAGTGAGTGGAAGACTTAAAAAATAATCATATTTTCTCCTATAAACATTTTTATCAAACGTAAAGTTCGTATCATTAAATACTTTACATGATAGCCTCATACAATTATAGGCAAAAAGTGATACATTCTCATAGCATTGTATATCATCTCATAATCACGATGTAGTCATCAACTGATATCTATGCCATCATCTCATCACATCACATGTGATCCACAGAAAATGTACCATCTAACTAGAATATGTAATCCGCCCTTTGGGCTAAGAACTTTCGCCATAGGCCTTTGGCCCCCTCTGTGAATGAAAGTCGGTCTCAAAGACCTCTGGTAATTAATTCTAAAACAAGGCAAGGCCTCTCAATGAACTATATGTACACGGTCGAGACCCCTTCATCCCCAGTCCAAGACCTATTAGTGTAGTATAGAACACGGCCAATGTTCCTCAGTGAATTAGAAGAAATATATAATCATGGATACTTTTCTGACCGATCTCAATATTACATATGTCTCACATACCAAGTGATAAATGTACCACAAATAATCTTAGAATTTCCACATGTATAATAGATTTTCATAATAATCATATAGTCGAACACATAATTGTATATAATTGCACATACTTTAACAATATAATTAATTTATATACATTTTGAAAATATTTATATTTTTCACTCGCAAAACTATGTACACCAAAATCAACTCGGATGGTACCCTGTCCCAATGTCCGTATCGTCGCCTGAAATATAATATAATTTTTAAATCAACAATTAACTATTTTAAGTAATTTCAATAATTAAATAGGCGATACCCAACCTTAATTATTTTACGTTTAAGCGATTTCCAAAGTATTTTTAATCATTAAAACTAATTTTTCTTTCATTTTATTCAATTTCATAGTTTATTATACTTAACCCTTTCAATTAAATTGAATTTAAGATAACAATCTAACAACTATAAAATTAAACATAACTTGACAATAAGTAACTTTTTACTTACCTTTCAAAATTGAAGAATTCAAGCCTCATAGTATAACCCACTTAATTCCTAACATGTTGGCGAATTTTTCTTTTTTGCCCCCCCTATTTTTTCTCTCTTTTTCCTTTTCTTCCTTTCTTTTTTCCTTTCTCTTCCTGTTTCTCTCTGGCTCGTATTCTTGTTAGTGTGTGTTGTGTGTGTTTTATTATGCACGTGGATTGTGTGTATATATATTTAAATGGAATGAATTTGTTCCACCGCCTGTCGTTTTCTTTTTCTTTTTAATTTTTTTTTGGATTTGACTTTTCTTTTAATTGATTAAAGTGTTACAATCTCACTACTATATGCCCGGATATTCAGTCCATACTGTAAGCAAATTTATGGATGCTCCCCATCATCTTCATTTGGTAGTTGTCCTCCGCATTATTTGCTATATTATTGGGACTCCTTATCGTGGTCTCTTCTTTCTGGCGTTGTATGGCTGCGTGGTTTTCTAGCTATCTCGATTTTTTCCATTCAGGCCCTACACCTTTCCATGGTGACAACACTAGTGCTATTCAGATTGCGGATAATCCAACCATGAATGTACCAAACATATTGAGGTGGACTATCATTATATTCAAGATGCCTATGATTCCAGGATCATCGTTCCTCCCCATGTTTTCATTACTCTACAAGTCACGGATATTTTCACCAAATCCCTAACTCACCTTCACCATGATTCTATTGTCAGCAAATTGGTGCTTGTGCACTCGCCATCATCAATTTGAGGGAGGGTATTAGAGATTTATTTAGTTTTCGTAAATAAGTCTTGCTAAATAAAAAAAATCAGGGAATTCGGGATTTCATTCCAATTGTATATATTTATTTCTTTTCTTATAGACCTCTGTAACATACTATAAAAAAGAGCAATACATACGTGAATATCATTCTGTACAATTGACAAGACATACTTGAGTAATTTATCTATCACTCCTTGCACACATTAAGCACCAATAGTAGCAACTAGCTCTTGTAAGTGATAGCTGCTACTTTTTTCACTTCTAACTTCTTGAGATACAAAGTCTTTTCCCACAAACTATCAAACTGATATGCAACATCCATAGATTTTTAGAAGTTTCTGAAAGTATTTTACAATTTAACTAAATGGTAAAACTCACCAAATATAGCAGTACATTTCCAAATGGAGTTGTGTCTAATGACTCTGGAGCAACTAGGAAAATATTTTATACTAGATGAAGGAAACCAAAGATTGAAGAAGCATCAATAACTTATTGGATTGCCACAAGAATTAACACAACAAGATCTAGGAGTAAGTAAATGCTAAATAAACAGAAAAAAGTTAGTTTATATGTCTTTCAAAAGTCTCATATGCTAGCCAATATTCACTTACCACAAGCGGTGCCCTCAACTTCCTGATCATATATATGTTGGCGCTCAACTGCCTCTTCTGAGCAAAATTCCATCAAAGAATCAAGTTGTGCCCAAGTGAGTCTTGATCGTGATTATCTAAAATTTACCCAAGTAGACCGGGCCAGTTACGACCTCATTTGACCAACTATGATTTAATTTCATTTAAAGGCACATTGTCAAAGATTATTTCATCTTATGGATTAAGTCAAGCCAAAGGGAATATTGATCCAGCTCAAACATAAGTCAACTCAGTATCAACACAAGCTAAGCATATTGCCTCGCAAAGGTTGAGTAGATCCCTAGTGACTCTTGACCTCATTCAAGTATAAACTTAATGTCAAGTCAAGTCTAAGTAAGTCTTGATTTTGCTTGAGTTACACTGATACTAATTATAGAGCCAAGCATCACAGACTCTCAACTTTGTTTGAGCATAATTTTTCCTCTAAGGTCAAGTCGAGCAAAAGCAACTATGTCTGAACAATCCTTCCCATGGGCTCGAGGAGTGTCAACATTTATATACACAATATGTTGCATTACATTTCCTACACAAACCATTCCAATTAACCAAGTTCACAATCTCCACTTTTTCCAAACTAAAAGTGAAATACTTTTTGTCAAAGATGAATTGTCTCCAAAATTTAATTTTGAGATGAAATTAACAAACAAAATCTTATGAACGAAAATGAATGGGATGGAAGGGGATGATGATTAGGAACAGAAAAAAGATAGTCGAGAGCATCAGTTGGTGTTCTTTGTAATATAACTGTAGTGAAAAGAGAAGTAGAATGCATTGTATTCACACTGCACATTATGAAAACCAAGTTATCATTTACTGAATCCCTATTTTTTGGGGAGACATGGTCATCTACTTAATGTCACTGAAATCGACAGATGATGTTTTTAAAATTTTATTATTTGTTTGAAGCTCTAACAAATACAAATATGAATCACACAGTTTTTGTTATTCAAAAAATTATTTAAGAATAACTATTCAAAGGCTTGAAAATGAAAAAATTAATTGTCAGAGTACTTTGTCTCTCCATGACATTCACGAAAAGTAGTAAAAGTAGGTACCTTCTAATAAACAAAATAACTATATGGAGAAACATATAGTTTTGATTCACAACGATTTTTCACCCAAATCGAAATTAATAAATTCTTGACATACAAAGTCACTTTTAGATTGATAGGAGTAGCATTAAAAATGAAATTGGAACATGCAGGATGCTTCCATTATATTTTATTAAAGAAACAAGAGATCAAAAAATGCAACAGAAAATTTACATAATTGCCATGAGTTAGAATTGAGTAAATGCAGATAAGCACAGAAAGGATTGAAAAAAAAATTGGTGGTTAGAATTGTTTACCCTAAAAAATGTGCCAATAAAATCTCAACATCGTCTACATCACCTGCATACTGAACACCTCATTGGAAAGCAAAGGTCGCGGGTTGAGAAAAAGGTCTGGTGAAAATCAACAATGGGACGAAAGCTAATATGAGTGCAAAAGTTGAAGAGGGGTTTGGTTAGAGTTAGAAAATATACCTTTATGTGAAATGAATATATATAGGAAAATCTAAATCGGTCGAGTGCAAGATGCAATTTTTATTAGAATAGGCCCAATCAATTAGATGTTGATGCCACGTCAACCTATGTGATACTCCTTCCATCATGTGCATGCCACGTAATTTATGTAAGAAAAATCTAAATCGGCCAAGTGATTAATAGGTCGAGCCCAAGATGCAATTTTTAAATAAAATAGGCTTAATCAATTAGATGTCGAATCCACGTCAGCCAATTTGGTACTCCCTCCATCATGCGCGTGCCACGTAATTTATGGATATAACAATAGTCCCTAAAGTTTGAGTAGTACATTCATGTACGGGTTAGATTTTGGAAGCTAAGTAGTCAGTCAAGTGAGGTCTTACAGACCGCCTCAAAAATATGACTAGCTCCAATCAGCAAGGACTTACGAACTACCTTAAAAATATAAGTCGATCCAATAAATGAGGACTTATGAACTACCTTGAAAATATTTATGCTAGGCTGAATAAGCGAGGACTTATATATTGCCTCGAAATATGTCGCATAAAATTTGTCAAAATTTCGACATCTCCTCTATAATATGGACTAAACCAAGTTGTATTACAATACAATATATGTACTGCACATATACTTTTAAATTTGGGGTCCATTAGCCCATCCAAATAATAACAATGAAGAAAAATAGTGGTACTTTAAATTTCTCCAAAATATAATATGCAAAGGGATCATGCATAATAGTAAATCATATGCTTGCATAGCTCAGGATAACAGTATTGCTAATGTGAAGCAAGTAATATGTTTATAATGTAGATAACGAGCATACATTAACAATAATGTTGCCTGCGTACTTAGTAGCGATAATATAATGCTATTAAGAATAATGTAATGATACTAAGATTAGTGATAATAGATATAAATTTTTGATATTTATATGCAAGTTGGACTTAATATATAAGCCATACATAGCGATAAAGTTGATGCAGAGAGACTTCAAATATGAGTAGCAAAGATTATGCTCTGAATGTAAGTAGTAGAGGCGATACTCTAGATGTATAAGTAGCAAAGGCGATGTTCTGAATGTATGAGTAGTAGAGGTGATGATTTGGACATAAATAGATGTGATATGTTGACATCTTTACATGGAGGAAGGGCATCCATGGTCTAGGGCTTCCTCATGGTGTTTAGTCCAGCCATGGAAGGGGTTAACCTCTAAGGTAGCAAAATGTTGCTCCCTGTGAAAGGCTTCACACTTGTCCTTGTCGAGGCTTTTTTTTTTTAATTATTACCTCCTTGCAAGGGGGTAGCTCTTCTATGCAAGGGCTTCCTCTATGGTGAAATCCATCCATAGAAGGCAAACTTCATAGGTTGCATGTGACATAGCTAAAGTAGAGGCAAAGTTCTGAAAGATATGTAGAAGTAATGCAATCGTTGCAGAGGTGTGATGAGCTATCTGAATATAGATATAGCTATGGTATTGCTAATGAAGAAACGTGGCTCTGAGTACATAGGCAGCTTTTGTTAAGCTGATGTAGAGCTAAAATGAGGCACATGGTGAGGCATCTGTAATGCAACAACTTATATGGTGAGACATCTGGCTAGGTCGGTATGAATATCGAGCTGATGGATCGTCTCAAACTATCAGAGTCTTATAAGTTGACCTTGAAATGACAAGGTCTTATAACTAAGCTAGACGACATTGAGAAGCGAGGAATAAGCATCTCATGAAGCATCTGGCGAGGCCGGTAATAACATTTCGTGAATAGCCCTTGAACTATCAGAATCTTATAACCAGACATTGGACATACAAGGTCTTACAGCTAAGCTCGATGATAATGAGAAGCAAGGAATAAACACCTCGTGAAGCTAGGAATAATCATCAGAGGAGGTGGTGGTAAATAGACCTCCCTCGAATAGCTCTTTAACTATTGTAATCTTATAAGCGGGCCTCAAAATGACGAGGTCCTAAAACGAGGCTCAACGATAGTAAGGGACAAAAAATAAACATCTTACAAAGCCAAGAATAAGTGTCTGGCAAGGTGGAGAATAAATATCCTGTAAATAATGATGAGGGCTTACAGTTAAGCTCTACAGTAATAAGAGGTGATGAATAAACATCTCGTAAAGCCACGAATAAGCATATGGCGAGGTAGGGAATAAAAATCCTGCGAATAGCTCTCGAATTATCGAAGTCTTATAAGTGACCTCGGATCAAGGGCTTATAGCTAAACTCAACGATAGTGAGAGGCGAGGAATAAACATCTGGAAAGGGGAATAAATATCCCGTGAATAACTTTCGAGCTATCGAAATCTTATAAACTTGCCTCGAAATGACGAGGTCTTATAGCTAGGCTTGACGGTAGTGAGAGGTGAGAAATAATATCTCGCAAAGTGAGGAATGAGCATCTAACGGGGAATAACATTGAACTATCGGATTCTAATTAGCAGCCTCAAAGAGACGAGGTCTTATAACTATGCTCGATGATAGTAAGTGGGGAGGAATAAACATCTCGCAAAACCAGGTCAAGAAAGGCTCCTTTCGCAATGGTACATCACCTGAACACTGAACACCTCATTAGAAGGCAAAGGCTACCGATCAAGAAAAAAGTGCGACGACCATCTGCACTCTGACGGTCAAGTCAATAACCGAACAAAAGATAATATGAATGCAAGAGAGGAAGAGGGAATTTGTAAGGGTTAGAAAACATACCTTCATGTGAAATGATATCACATACATATAGAAAAATGTAAATGGGCTGAGTGATCAATGAGCCAAGCCCAAAATGCAATTGTTTAATTAAAATAGGCCTAATCAATTAGATGTCAATGCCACACCAGCCAATTGGGACTCCGTTTGTTATGTCCTATGTAATTTATGGATCTAACGAAGTCTCCTACGGCAATCAATAATCACTTGCCATAAGTGAAAATTTTATAATAGATATGTCAGTATAGCAACTCCCCTATTACCGATGTTGACCCTATTGACAGAACGCTAACTGGAAGTGAGCGGAATCAGATGCCTTATGACACCCAAAAATTAAATACCGAAAGCATTACAAATGTGAAGAGTGACATTAATATTGAAAATTTAGCTGCAAACCGGAAGACTCACTCAGTTTACTGAACACAAGTAAGAAGACATCAGATGCGAATTGCTGCTGACTCAGTAACAGCAATACAGAAAACTTTATACTTGCTAACAACTTTAATGTAAATATAAAAAATAAAAGAAAATGATCTGACCAGGCATGTGTCTCCTCTTGCTGCTAGCTTTCCATAGAACTCTAAATGAGATCTTGAACAGGATAAAAAAATTTACTGAAGCATGAAATGATGGTATCCAAGGCTTCAAGTGTAAGTGAAAAGTTTAATACTACATCCATCATTTCAGTGAATTCCTTTATATTACAGAAATACCACATTCCAAATACTTCAAGCACCACTTGTATATAAAAGCGTCCATTAATTTGCATACATGTAACATTGAAGAAGGTTAGTATCGGGACATATTAAGTATAAAAAAATGGGTGTTTATCACCACCAAATGTAAATGAATTGTCTCAAACATTTGATTTTAGAGAAAATTAATATAGTCTTGTGAGCGAGGATGACAATTAGGAGCAAAAAATAAATAAACAGCACCAGACTGTTTTACATTTATACATATAATTGTAGTGAACAGAGAAGCAGTACTCAGAACCCTTTTATTTGGGAAAGCAAATAATGTCTTTGTTAGCATATAACTAAAAATATCAACACAAAGGTTTCAATTGTCATACCGAGTAGTTTGTCTCCCCAACGACATTCACGAGAAATAGAAATAGCAGCAATCCTCCAGCTCTTAATTCTCAATGCGTATGCTGGGTATTAACACAATCCTACTAATTAGAAGGAAATGATTCGTATTATTTGATTAAAGAAACCAAAGAACTACAAAGGTTTTTGCAGGGACTCATCTGATTTCCATAAAAACCCATTCAATGATACACAAAAAAGGGTTAAAAAACATCAGTCTCAGAAGTCTCCTAGGGTAGTGAATAATTAACACAATCATTAATGATAAATCACTGCTTTGGGGTTTCAAATTTATGTGACTTCTCAGAAGTGAAATGGTCTATTCATGTCTACAGGAAAAACCATTCTCGGTGCCATACATAAAATGAAAAGAAAAGAGAATTCACAATTATGATCTTTGCTTTGAAAATTGCCTAAGATAAAGAAAAGAAAAGAGAATTCACAATTTTGATCATCTTTGTAATCATCCTAATGAACCAACAAAAGAACATTATTGTAAAGAGGAAATTATAGAAACAAGAGAGAAAATTGTTTCTCTGAGACAGAATTTCTGAAATAAACACACATAAAATGAGAACCCTAAGAGAATTCGCAATTACAAACCAATGAACCCAAATTTTGATCATCAGTAGGACCAAAGAACAAAACCCTGAAACTATCCTTCAAGATTCCTTCTATGCATGAATAAAGAATGTGATTATCGCACTTGAATCCATCTTCAGAAATCCTTGTCTAGTCCTGTTGGAAAGGGTTAATCATCTCCCTACTGAAATAGGGAAAGAATACAAGACTTGGAAATAGAATTAGGATTCTGCACGTATAGCTTTTTAGATGTACAGAAACTACTAATTTTACAGAATTAGAAAAATAGAAAACTAACTAGACAAAGTCAAAATTTCATTAAAGAAACGGCTACTAAGAAATGGTTTAAACAAGATGGCTATTGACACCAAAATCAATCATAGCTACCAAGTAGTGATTTCTTATCAATTAATACTGATAAAAAAAAAAAAAAAAATACATACTTAGTGTCACTCGATACTAAAATCTGATTTTTCTCACGTGCATTATAATGGATATTCAAGATTTGACTGAAGGAAAAGAGAATGACAAATCACTTAATTGAAAAGAAAACACAACTGATGGTGATTTAAATCAAACATAAAAAGCACATTCCATCAAAGATCAGAAAAAACCATACAGCGTTTACAGAAACAAATCCTATGAAACTCAAGTTCATGATCAGTTAGACCAAAATGAAACCTAGAAAAGATCTTCTATATTCATCCCAAGACGAAGAATGTAACATAACAGTGAAATGACAGACATAGAAACAGAGAAAACTCTGAGAACATAATCATAAATAAATTGGAAAAGGAACCACAGATATAACACAAAAGCACAGTCAATCACAGAAAAATTCAGGAAAACAAATCCAGTGAAACTCAATATTGATCATCACTCCAAAGAACAAAGTCAAGAAAAATGATCCTTCAAAATTCGTCCAAATGCACCAACAAGTATGTGATTATAAAGAAAAAAAATATAAAAAAGAAAAAAAAAACTCTATGAACAAATCCTAAAATAAACATATTGAAAATGAAAAAGGAACCACAAACCCAATACAAAAAAACACAAATTACATTAAAGGTTCAACCCACAGGGAATGTAACATCAATAAATCCAGTGAAATTCAAAATTCATCATCATCCAGAGAACAAGACCCGCAGAAGTCCTTCAATATTCATCATTTAATGCAAAAAAAAGAAAGCGACTAGGAAGACATGGCAATTACATAAATAAAGAGAACATTATCACACTTAGAAATGTAATAGGTGCAATAACTGTAAATAAAATGAAAAAACAAAACAAAACAAAACAAAACAAAACAAAACAAAAGAAAAAAACACAACTTATTAATATTGAAACCAAACAAAAATTTAATTAAAGATTTAGCCCATATAGAATTCACAGAACGAAAACAAATACAGCAAAACCCAAGATGAACTATCACTCCAAAAGACAATTAATCCAGATCCATCCAAATGTAAAGGGAACACCGAGCACAACCATTAATGATCAATCACTGCTTTGGGGTTTCAAATTTCTGCGACTTCTCAGAAGGAAAATGATCAATTCGAGTTTACAGGAAAAATTCATTCTCGCTGCCACACATAAAATTTCTGCGACTTCTCAGAAGGAAAATGATCAATTCGAGTTTACAGGAAAAATCATTCTCGGTGCCATACATAAAATGAAAAGAAAAGAGAATTCACAGTTTTGATCATCACTTTGATCCAGAATAAAAAAATCCCACAAGATAAAGAAAAGAAAAGAGAATTCACAATTTTATCATCTCTTTAATCATCGTAATGAACCAACAATAGAACAGGATTTCTGAAATAAACACATATAAAATGAGAACCCTAAGAGAAATTCACAAAAACAAACCAGTGACCCAAATTTTGATCATCAGTTGGACCAAAGAACAGAACCCTGAAACTATCCTTCAAGACTTCTTCTATGTGTGAATAAAGAACATGACTATCGTACTGGAATCCATCTTCAGAAATCCTTGTCTAATTCTTTTTGACCGAGAAACCCCGAGCCTCACTCTTGGCCGAGAAACCCCAAGCCTCACTTTGAAGAACTAGGGGTTGTAGTAGGTTCTACATAACGGTCTTATTTTTGTAAATTTCATATTACACCGTTGGATTAAGAACAAATAAACGGTTCAGATTTTAGGGAGCTTCCAATCAAATCCCAAGCCATTGCGAAATTTCACCGTTGGATTAAGTTTTATTCCTTCTATGGAAAAAATAAAAAAACTTCTTTAATTTCCTCTTTAATTAAAAAAAAAAAGGACTAATTTGAGGAAGCCTATTTTGCTTGTTTTGTTTAATTTTAATAATTTTAACAAAATTTATCAAACCTTGACAATGAGCATGAAACGTCCAATTGATTCTACACGGAAAAAGTTGAAACTAGTTGTAGCAAGCATGTCAATTAAAATAAATTGAAATTATTAAATATACTCTTTTTTTTTTCTTTTTCAAAATTAATTGCTTTTTTAAAGTCATTATTCATGTTAGTTTGTCAATCGAACTCCTAATACAATTAAAGATAACACCAAAATAAAAGAGAAACTAAAAACCAAAAGAGAGATTATGATAGAGAAGAGCTCTTAATCAATTATACAAAGAAGTCCTATGCAACAAGAAGATTCTGAAACTAGCAATTTTAGCTCATTTGGAAGAGGATCCTCTATAGACTTTTTTTTTTTTTTTTTAGTTTAAATTTAAAATTTGTTCAATTGAATGAATCACAATATAATAATGAATTTTTCATAGAAAATCTATGTGTTTGCCGTGTCATAGATTAAGCGGAAGATGATTGATACACTCACGATTTGAAATTTTAAGTACAAAAAATTGAAAACCACCTAAAGTTGATGATTTTTACATTCAAAAGACAAACTTGTACACACTAATATATGGGTGAAACATAGTTGGACAGTGTAGTTTAAAAGAAATTTCACATCAATCATCAAAGTGTTTTTTTTTTTTTTTTTTTTAAATGGTAAGTCTATTTTGAATGTGTTTCAATTACGTCACCTAATTAGTTCCTATTAGACAACTTAATAACCACCCTAAAAGCCATGTTCATATATTTTCTATCAATGGGATTTTATATTATTCAAACTATTGTCAATAGCCAATTCACAATATCATCAAGTTACGTTAAACATTTCTATTAACGAAAAACTATTAGTTATACCTAAAGTTTGATAATTAAAATGAAACTTCACCCAAAGTACTACAACAAGTTGTGCTTATTACCCAAATATATTAAAATAAAAGAGAAACTAAAAACCAAAAGAGAGATTATGATAGAAAAGAGCTCTTAATCAATTATACAAAGAAGTCCTATGCAAAAAGAAGATTCTGAAACTAGCAATTTTATGCTCATTTGGAAGAGGATCCTCTATAGACTTTTTTTTTTTTTTTTTTGAGTTTAAATTTAAAATTTGTTTAATTGAATGAATCACAATATAATAATGAATTTTTCATAGAAAATCTATGTGTTTGCCGTGTCATAGATTAAGCGGAAGATGATTGATACACTCACGATTTGAAATTTTAAGTACAAAAAATTGAAAACCACATAAAGTTGATGATTTTTACATTCAAAAGACAAACTTGTACACACTAATATATGGGTGAAACATAGTTGGACAGTGTAGTTTAAGAGAAATTTCACATCAATCATCAAAGTTTTTTTTTTTAGTTTTAAAATGGTAAGTCTATTTTGAATGTGTTTCAATTACGTCACCTAATTAGTTCCTATTAGACAACTTAATAACCACCCTAAAAGCCATGTTCATATATTTTCTATCAATGGGATTTTATATTATTCAAACTATTGTCAATAGCCAATTCACAATATCATCAAGTTACGTTAAACATTTCTATTAACGAAAAACTATTAGTTATACCTAAAGTTTGATAATTAAAATGAAACTTCACCCAAAGTACTACAACAAGTTGTGCTTATTACCCAAATATATTAGAGATAATTGTATCGGAGGTCCCAATTTTTTTTTAAAATGTCCATATTAGACTCAAATCTTTAAATTTCAGTAGTGAAGGATCCAAAGCTTTCAAAATTGTGGAGAAAGAGTCAATGGATGGTTTCCATCCAAAAATCATTAGTTGACCAAAGCTTTCATGATGATTAGATTGACTCCGTACATACACACATCGATCAAGCATAGAATAAGTAAAGAATTAGTTTTAGTTGAATTACTCATGAACTTTTTATGAATTATCAAACAAATTCAAAATTTAAACACGACATTAGAACTCCACTATTATTTTCTCTTATCTCATGTTGTTACTGTAAAAGGAATTAACTGTTTAGCTCTTGCTTGGAAAACAGACAATTGCACAGAATATAGGTGATTGGTACTTCAGTCGGAAAACAGCAAATTAAGCATATTTGGATTTTAGTTGTGGGTGATACAATTAAGCTTATCAAAGTTTTTTTTTTTAGTTTTAAAATGGTAAGTCTATTTTGAATGTGTTTCAATTACGTCACCTAATTAGTTCCTATTAGACAACTTAATAACCACCCTAAAAGCCATGTTCATATATTTTTTATCAATGGGATTTTATATTATTCAAACTATTGTCAATAGCCAATTCACAATATCATCAAGTTACTTTAAACATTTCTATTAACGAAAAATTATTAGTTATACCTAAAGTTTGATAATTAAAATGAAACTTCACCCAAAGTACTACAAGAAGTTGTGCTTATTACCCAAATATATTAGAGATAATTGTATCGAAGGTCCCAATTTTTTTTTAAATGTCCATATTAGACCCAAATCTTTAAATTTCAGTAGTGAAGGATCCAAAGCTTTCAAAATTGTGGAGAAAGAGCCAATGGATGGTTTCCATCCAAAAACCATTAGTTGACCAAAGCTTTCATGATGATTAGATTGACTCCATACATACACACATCAATCAAGCATAGAATAAGTAAAGAATTAGTTTTAGTTGAATTACTCATGAACTTTTTATGAATTATCAAACAAATTCAAAATTTAAACACGACATTAGAACTCCACTATTATTTTCTCTTATCTCCTGTTGTTACTGTAAAAGGAATTAACTGATTAGCTCTTGCTTGGAAAACAGACAATTGCACATAATATAGGTGATTGGTACTTCAGTCGGAAAACAGCAAATTAAGCATATTTGGATTTTAGTTGTGGGTGATACAAATAAGCTTACTTTGGGCTCGCTAAAATATTTTTTCACCTTCGTCAACAATTGTCTTAATGTAAACATTCCAAATATTAAATTTAAGGTGCATGCAGTGTAGACGATACATGTTCTTGAAGAATATGGTAAGTTAATATCCTTCCTCATGTTATAGAATGTATGCAAAAGGTTGAATCGTATTGCAAAATTCTGCTAGGGGCATTTATGTACTGGGTTTTAATGGACATTTTATGTTCGTAAGAACTTAAAGGGAATAGCAATGAAATGATGGTGATCAATTTGTTCATTTTTAAAGTCTGGGGATTAACTTGCAAGACGAGCAATGAAATGGAGACTAATAGAATGATTTCTCGTTGGAGCAAGATCCAAAATCTATATAATTCATAGGTTTTAATCTCCATTAGTTGACCAAAGCTTTCATGATGATTAGATTGACTCCATACATACACACATCAATCAAGCATAGAATAAGTAAAGAATTAGTTTTAGTTGAATTACTCATGAACTTTTTATGAATTATCAAACAAATTCAAAATTTAAACACGACATTAGAACTCCACTATTATTTTCTCTTATCTCATGTTGTTACTGTAAAAGGAATTAACTGTTTAGCTCTTGCTTGGAAAACAGACAATTGCACAGAATATAGGTGATTGGTACTTCAGTCGGAAAACAGCAAATTAAGCATATTTGGATTTTAGTTGTGGGTGATACAAATAAGCTTACTTTGGGCTCGCTAAAATATTTTTTCACCTTTGTCAACAATTGTCTTAATGTAAACATTCCAAATATTAAATTTAAGGTGCATGCAGTGTAGACGATACATGTTCTTGAAGAATATGGTAAGTTAATATCCTTCCTCATGTTATAGAACGTATGCACAAGGTTGAATCGTATTGCAAAATTCTGCTAGGGGCATTTATGTACTGGGTTTTAATGGACATTTTATGTCCGTAAGAACTTAAAGCGTAATAGCAATGAAATGATGGTGATCAATTTGTTCATTTTTAAAGTCTGGGGATTAACTTGCAAGACGAGCAATGAATGGAGACTAATAGAATGATTTCTCATTGGAGCAAGATCCAAAATCTATATAATTCATAGGTTTTAATCTTGAGTGATAATTCTAAAATCATCAAGCACATTTACCATATTAAAGATTTTAAGATCATTACACCCGTGTTAGGTTTAATTTTGTCATGTTGTGATTTTAAGAGATTTAGCTTTTGTTGTGACAAATAAATAACTGTACAAAGAATGTAAACTTTCATTCTAGTCCAGAAATGTTGTATGTTTCAAAATCAACATTTTAACTTTTGGTAATCGGAAGTGGTTTATTGTTGAAATTGTATATAATTAATATAATGGATATCAATTAGATGATATCTATTTGTATTATTATATTTGGTAGTATTACAAAATTTACTTTTATCATTTTAAAAATATATAATGTGTTTACCAGTGTTATTTTAAAATGACAAAAAAAAAAATTAACATCTAATAAATCTCAAAATTTATTAAATTACAAAACAAAAGCATAGTTTATGTAGTAGGAAAAAAAAGAATAAATTTAATTAATTGGAGTTAAACTTGGTATTTTAGTTATTGATAATCGGAGAAGTTAAAAGTAGACTCTTGACTGTTTTGCTTCTTTTCAATGTTTGTCATTAGATGATACAAAGTTCTTAATTTTACTAAAAACTTAAAGTAACTTTCACTTTTTGACAATCGGAAGTTAAGCATTTTAGTCAATCCTAAATGGAGTTTAGCTTCGCCAAACATAATTAGATCAACGACAAAAAGAATGTTTGGGAAATGTTCACAAACAATTTAAATAGTTAATAAATAAAAATGAGTGGTGGATAAGTGAGTGATACTTGCGTGTGATTCAAGTGTGAATAACAAGTGAATTGCGTATTTAAAATAGTTTATAAACACGAGCCAAATGCATGGAACTCTAGCTTACACATGACATTGTTGAACTTAATGGCTTCTTTCCATTAAGACACTTGAAAGGGATATTACGACGTTGAGGAAGGTAAAGAAATGGTTATGCCATAAAAAATTGCGAAAGAGTTGCACAATTTTTTATTAATTTTTTTATCATGTAGAAGAGAAGTTATTTTTTTATTAGTTTCGAGATATAGAATTCCTCTAACCCAGAATAAGTTTTAGCCCTTGTTTGGTAAGCACTAAAATATAGATTTTTATCAGAATTAAAGTCAACAAACTACATATTCTATAAGACCCACGACTTTTTAACAATATATTCGCCCTTGTTTGAACCTCACTTTTCAATAATACATTTTTTTTCTCCAAACTCATTTTCAATCACATATTCTCTTAATAAATTAATATTACATGTAAATCCTAAAACTTTTTCTTACTTTTCAATCATATATTCTCTAAAAATATCACTATTCAAAAATCTATTTTTCCCAAAAAATGAGACTCAAACAAAGATTTCATCGACTTTTAAGAAAATCTACTAAAAAAATTATTTCATTGCCCACCAAGCAAGAGCCTAATTTGCTTGGCCTAATATCTTTTGGAATTTTTCTCATGTACTGTGAACCTAGCAAGATAACTCACAAAGGTGGGCCCCACCTGAATAAAAAATGCCAAAAATTAAACCACAAACCCCATTGTTTCTGACATGTATGTCCCTTGTGAATGCACCCCTATACGCCAATTATCACTCATATCTTTCCATGTGATTAGCATCAATAGTATATAATATTGTAGAGAAATATAATATACTCCTATTTGGCATCATTTAAATTTTTAATTTCAAATTTATTTTCAATCACACATTTTATAGAACTAACAACATTATTTAATCATATATTTCATCAATTTTTATAAAAATTTACTAAAAATCTTATTTTTGGGCACATCAAACATGAGATTTATCTAGTTGGAAAATGTGTGTGGTCGGGAACTCAAACAAATAAACACATAAAAAAGAAGTGACAATTAACAAGTAGAGAGAGAGAAAGAGAGATTTTTTTCCTTCCCTAAAACGAGTATGATCATCATTTATTATTGATAGAAATCAAAAGATTACTGATATGATCCAGGAGTCAAGCCCGACGAAGGCGAGTGCGAGACGAGATCCGTTGATAATTGATGGAGGACCAATAACGTGATCAAGGACAAAGCAAGTGAAATAAGCGATATGATTGCTCGTTCAAGAAACCATTGATGGAACCATGTTTGGGGCTCAAAATAGAGCAACTTTTATGTTCGGGTCGAATGTCAAATTAACTTGGATCAATTTGTTATCAAGTGACGAAACTGGAGGCTGAAAATAAGCATGTGCAGCCACACAGGCAAAACACCATGCGGCCACACGGTGGCATACCGAAAATCAAGATGGCATTTCTTGTTGAACCATGCAACCGCATGGAAATACACCATGCAGCCACACAAGCAAAAAATTTGGCGAATTTTTCAATTTTGGCAATTTTCCATGTTTTGTTAGATTTTGATTCTTTTCCATATTTTGGAGATTATGCTTGACTTTTGCATGATTTTTACCTAGTTTTTAGATTTAGTATAAATAGGAGTTTTCATTCAATTGTTAAAAACCTTTAACATTATTGATATTGAATTAAAGTGAGGCGTATTGTCTTCTCTTCATCGTTCTTCATTGAACAATTTTGAACTTATCAAGTGATAACTTGTGGCGTTCAAACAATTGGATTTAATTCTTGGATTGCATGATCAAGGGGTCTTTCAAGCATCGTTCTTGTTGGATTTTTTGGTTCGACTTTCGTTTGGGTTAGTCCTAAACTCTTGGATTAATTTGGCTTTTTTAGGTTCGTCAATTTCGTTGTGGGTTTCGTAATCAACGTTACTACGGGGTTCGCATCAATTACCGTTGGACGTTGGTTATTGGATTTAATCATCCCAATCAGAAATTAATTTTCCTTTGAAGATTAAACCCATACGAATACAGATGTTAAATAAAGATGAGATTATTGAATGTTTTAAATTCTCGCACATGAAAGGGAAGATGTCAAATACTTTCTCCCTTAGATTTTCTCCCTTGTTCTCCTTTACGTGCCTTCCTCTTTTTGGGAAATAAAAATGTTACTAACCCTAAAAGCATATGAAAAGGTGACCATAAGTGGCATATTTATAATACTCAATTAGGATTTGGAAATCGCACAAATTTTCTTGGACTTTATTGTAGTAGACTAATTAAGTCACACACCTTTATTGGAGTTAAGAGAGGGACCCAACCGGACTTATGTGACTCAAGCTCCAATAGATATTTCTAATTGGATCAACTCTTGACCAATTGAGATACATCTGTGAATCCCGGCTCATTCTACCAAAAAATCAAAATTGCACTCTTGAGTTGAGTGATAGTCATAGAAGCAAATTATGATCCAATAACAATATCCTCTTATTATCGTTCCACAAGCTAACCCCCATTTGACCGTCAATATGTTAAAATTGGCAAAATGACCATTTTGCCCTTCAACATGTATTACCTTCTAAGTTCTATTTTCATATGGCAAATTTGTTGTGATCAAATCATAATATAAAGTCCGACGGTCTCATCGTCAAACTACTAAGCTCAGGTTCAATTTACCTATGGAAAATACCTTAAAGTGACGATCGTCTCATTTTAATGATTAATAGATTCTACTATTGCAAGTATATGATCTCTAATTGATTCAGCCCGATGCCCAAAGTATCGAGATTCTTTTATTTAAGACTTCACTCATTGGTATCTCAAAAAACTTGACCTAGCAATCAAATGTACATTACTCACTCAGAATTTAGGTGACTTATTTGATAATTGAGTAGAGTCTAGTTTCAAGCAGTCACAAATGAGTCATCTATGCGGTCCCATTCAATGTGCATCGAAATACATTATTGTTCTTATTCCAAAATCTAGATAAATCTTAGTAAGAACAATGCAATCTTATTAACATAAAGCATCATCACATCACGAATCATGTCTTACTGTACCCGAATCATCAAGTATACAATTTGTGATATCCTATATAATTGTGGAACTTTAGATAATTGTTTCAAATTATAACAAGCAAATAAACGAACTTCAGTTTATAATGTCGTTATACAAAATACTACTCAAAGAAAGGGTATCAAACTAACGATCTCCCACTTGCCATTTTTGGAGTATGTACGACATATGAAGAACACCCATTCCCTCAAGATGCCCACCAAAAGCCTTATCTGACAAGGTCATGGTGAATGGATCTACAAGATTATCTACTAATGCAATCTTACTAACTATCACGTCTTCCCGATGAACAATCTCTCTAACAAGGTGATATTTCCTTTCGATGTGCTTGCCATGCTGATGGCTCCTTAGTTCTTTATCATTGGCAACCACTCCACTATTATCACAATAAAGTGTTATGGGTCCCATTGGCAAAGGTATTACGTCAAGATCCAAAAGAAACTTCTTGAACCAACAACTTCTTTAGCAGTTGCATTCTACCTCCATGGTAGAATCAATAATGCAAGATTACTTAATACTCCTCCATACCACAGCTCCACCTTCCAGTGTAAATACTGAGCCCAACGTAGACTTCCTAAAGTCGCGATTGGATTGAAAATTGGAATATCTGAATAGACAAGCATATAATCTCTTGTTCTCCAATTCACCGCTACCTAATGTTTTGATCCTAGATTAGACTGATAATAATTAACAATACCCACAGCATAACAAATATTCAATCTAGTGTGAAGCACATCATAAATGAGACTTCCCATAGTCAAAGCATAAAAAACCTTCTTTATGTAATCTATCTCTGTTAAAATCTTGGGAGAATGCTCCTTATATAGATGAATTCCATGTCTAAAAGTACCTTATCCCCTTTTGGAATTTTGCATTGCAAATCTAGACAATATTTTGTCAAAATATGAAGTTTAGGATAATGGAATCCTTATGTTTTTTCTATCTCGTAAGATTTGGATTCCCAAAACATATATGGCTTCTCCCAAGTCCTTCATATCAAACTGTTGTGACAACCATTTCTTTGCAGATGTCAATGTCCCTACATCATTTCCAATGAGTAAAATGTCTTCCACATAAAGAATAAAAAAACTACTTTTTTTCTTGTATTCACTTATACACACAATGTTCATTTAGATTTTGGTCAAAACCATAGGTCTTAATAGTTTGATTGAATTTTATATTCCAAGATCTGGATGCTTACTTGAGTCCATAAATGGATCTCTACAACTTGCAAACTTTATTTTCATGACCTTCTTTCACAAACCTTTTAGCTTGCATCATGTATATAATCTTCTCAAGACGTCCATTTAAAAATGTAGATAATCTTCTCAAGACTTTCATTTAAAAATGTTGTCTTGATGTCTATTTGCCAAACCTCATAATCATAATAAGCAACAATGGATAAAAGAATTCAAATAGATTTGAGGATGGCAACCTATGAGAAGGTTTCTTCATAGTCGATATTTTTTCTTTGGGTAAAACCCTTGGCCACAGCCTTACTTTGAAGGTTTCAACATTTCCATCTATACCTATTTTTCTCTTATAGACCTACTTGCACCCTATAGATTTTATCCTATTAGGTGCATCTACAAGATCCCAAACTTTGTTGAAAAGTATAGATTTAAGTTCATGGTAGATTTCCATTATTCAAAGTCTACATCCTCCATTGCTTCCTTAAATGAAGTAGAATTTTCTTCTTGCTCAATAGAGATGGCTTTATAGGACTCTCCATAGAGCAAGTACCTAGAATGTGGTCTCACAACCTTCCCACTACGAGTAATGGTTGAAAGTGTCTGATTGTCCAGTCTGAAAAAATGTCCTTCATTTCCTTCCACTACTTGGTCTTGTCCTTGGTTAAGATAAAAATCCTCATTATCCCCATTGAGAAGGGTATGTAGGGTACAACAATGGATACCTCATTCTCTACTACCTCTAGTTCTGTTTGTCCATGAGGGTCAGTGGGCATCAATTGCTCACTTACCTCATCAGCAACCATTGGTTCTATAGAAGGTTCCAAATCATCACTATTTGATTCTAAGCAAAAATCTGGAACTGGGTTGTTTAAACCATGTTCTAACACCTCTTCCAATATAATCTTACTAGTAGACTTGCATTCTTCTATATACTTGTCCTCTAAGATGTTACATTTGTACTAACAAATACCTTCTTATCAAGACGACTATAGAAGTAATAACCTTTCATTCCTTTTGGATATCCTACAAAGAAACAAACCTTTGATCTTTATATTATCTTATCTATCTTTTCCTTTAACACGTGTGCCGAACATCTCCGTATTCGAATGTGGTGCAAATTAGGCTTGCGTCCATTCCACAATTCAAGAGGCATCTTGAGAACTGACTTAGATGGCACTAAATTCAAGATATAAATGGTTGTTTGTAGTACATATCCCCAAAAGAAAATAGGTAACGAGGAATAACTCGTCATTGATCTTACCATATCTAAAAGAGTTATTTTTTCTTTCCAAGATACCATTCTATTGGGGAATTCTTGGTACACTCAGTTGGTATGATATCCCACTATTCAATAAGTAGACCTTAAATTCTTAGGATAGATAGTTGCCACCTCGATCGAATCGAAGGGCCTTACTACTCTTACCCAGTTGTTTCTCAATCTCCATCTGAAACTCCTTGAATTTCTTCGAAACTTCAGATTTGTGAGACATAAGATATATGTATCCAAATCTAGAGTAATCATTTGTAAAGGTGATGAAGTACTCATATTCTCTCCTAGCCCGAGTACTAATAGGTCCATGATTACGCCCAAAGAATAACGCGGTAGTTGTAGCCCAGCTTTGGGGTGTTAATTCTACATGGAGATTGACAAATTGTTTAAAGGATTTATCGAACTAGGATTTTGTGAATTATGTGAAAATAATTTGACGATTGGAATGAGATTTAATTATCAATATGTGAAGCGTCCGAATTCCTTCAATTGGATTGGATCATCAACATCAATAATTCATGGCTTTTTACTCAATTAGAGGTTTTCATCCCAACTCTCTAATCGTAAGATTTAACAATGGAGATCAATCAAATTTTAATTGTAATCCTAAGATCTAGATTTTTGTAAACCATTTCCACACATGTTTATTGGACTAAGATTAAGAATCGACCATATACACAATGCATAAAGCAGTAAATAATCCACCAAGAAAGTTGAATGAAATTGAAATTCAACATTTAGTTCAATTCCAAAATAGAAAAAAAAAATAATTGAATCTGTAATGCCCCAAATTTTCATAACACCGGAGCGTTACAAAAAATTCATTTTTTTTGTTTACTGTACATATGAAAAGATCAAAATAAAATTCTTTAATAAATAATAACTGTGACATTCATAAATTTAAAATAAACATAGCAATTGTATCTGAAAAATAACACTAAACATGTCTCAAAATAAATTAACAAGTAATTTTAAAGGTAGAAAAACTTAATAAAAAATTTATTCTTTTTTACTACGATCCTCTTGGCAGCCCGCATCATCGCCCTACCACAAATCTAATCGACCCGAACTAACTTGTAAAAATTTATAAGAGTGAATATTCAAGAACACCCAGTAAGATACATGCAACTTCCATATACATATAGATAACAATAAAAATTATACTTCATACCATCTGATCTTATGGAGTATATTGGTGACCAAGTGTCACACCTATCTTAGGTCCTCTTATAATCCTGAAGAATTTCATATTGCTTTAAAAAAAGAAAAAAGGAATGTCTACTGACAATCCATGTATTTTTAATTGAACATAAATGCATGAGGAAACAAAAATACTTACACTTAAAGTATCTTACCTCGTTATTTGAAAAGTTGTAATGGACCAGAAAAATACACGTGAAAACCCCTTTTTAATGCTTCATTCTCTCTGACTTGACTATCTATTTTCTTTAGGTAAAATCTTTTTGAAATTTCTGTGGGTCTATGCTTGGAATACATGAGCCTTATATAGGGGTGGCTAGAGTAAAATATAAGTCCTATCTCAACCAAAAAATTTATTTGATTTGTACTACCCTTTTGTTTTTATCTCAAACAAATCACGTGCGATAGAGAGTTGGTTTATATATGTATTAAAGTATGTGACCATGATTTGATTTAATCCTACTTGGTTTGTTATTCTATGCATGTACACGATATATAAAATAATAGGAGTGTGCAGGTGAGTGGGATGCCAAGACTTTTCGAACTCTTATAAGATTTCAGCAAAGAAATTCTTTATTATCTATTATTAAATCAAAAAGCTGATGGATAGACTTTAACCATTAAAACTTGTGCCTAATTATTTCTAAGACTTTAGTTTGCACCTTAAACTAACCGAGGAATCATATTGGATTGGAGTCTTCTAACTGTTATAAAGATAAATATTATAATTATTTGCTAATTATCTTAAATCCATTGATTAACCGTAAATAGAGTTTTGATGCTACTAAAATTGAAAAGCCATGTTTCACAAATAAGTTGGATAAGCACTAGTCTAAAATGAAATTAGGATTTATATTAAATTATATCATATTCAAATTAAGATCACTATTAAACCCATATAAATATGGTCTACACATGGCTGCAATAAGCTTAAATTTGTATCACTTACCTACTTAATTAATAACAAACTTACATTCTGAAACTATAATATCTTGTGCCTAACTTATCTAATTTAACTTTATTCGAGCTTAAAATACATAATTAAATACGAGCTATCCAAATATTGATATACTTATCATCACTCTATCAAAATCCAATTATTTGACCCAAAAATATAATAGTTTAAAATATAATCAAATATGATATCTACAAATAAATTTTTATTATAAATTTTTTTTTGAGATGTTACAATCTCCCTTCCTTAAAAATTTCATCCTTGAAATTACCTACGTTCGGGTCCTCTATTGTTTGTTCCTGTGCTAAAGCAAAAACTCTGGTGTTTCCCTTTTTTCTTGCTCATCATTCTTCTTCAAGGGGTCTTCTTTGCAATTTTTGGAAATGTAACATGTTTTGCCACATCGATAGCACACATGCTTCCCAAACAGACATTCACATTATGCATTTTGTTGCACTTTGGACAAGGTGGAATGACTTGTCCAAAAGTTGATTAGAAGTTAACATTCTTGCTCTATCCCTCTCCTTTCTCTTTATTAGACCCATTCTATTTTTTCTTTCCTGATGACTCGGGCCCTGCTGGGAAATTTGGTCTATTTCGAACCTATTTGAGATTGTTTAGACAATTTGCATAACTCGACTATAGGTGGTGAATTGGTGGGATGCCATTATTCCATCAATCTCAGGACGTAATCCCAGTTCGAACCTCCTTGTTTTCTTTGCTTTAGTATCCACTAGATGTGATGCATACCTTGAGAGTTGTTCAAATTTTCTCTCATATTCTTCAAGCTTCATTTTTCCTTACTTAAGTTGAAGGAACTTTGCCTCTTTTCGATCCCTCAAGGCTTGTGGGAAGTATTTTCCCATCACTTCCTCCTTAAATAGTGTCCAAGTTAGAGCACATTGTTGTGCTCCTGTTCTAGTGCAAGATGCTAACTCCCACCATTGGCTTGCAACGTCAACCAACATAAATTCTGCACATAACACCTTTTGAGCATCAGTGCAAGATAGATGTTTGAAGATTCACTCCATTCCTCTTATCCATTCTTCAGCTGCTAGTGGGTCTGCTTTGCCATCGAAGGTAGGGGGTTTGTAGCGACAGAATTGTTCCACAAATTGAGCTAGTGGTGACAGTGTTTGCACCGTGGGGACTACCCTGTGCTTGTTGCCTACACAAATCTTGTACCGCCCTTAACAAATCTAGTATTATTAATAATCTTTGTAATAACGAAGAAATATAAATTTCCAAATCCTTACATATAGTAACTTGCTCTTAAAATCAAATAAATAAACAATTATACTTAGGCCTGGGTACGGGTCGGTTTGATTCGGTTTTAAAGAGAATCGAACCGAACCAAAAATTTCAGGTATTTAGTAAATAGAACCGTTCGGGTTCGGTTTGGTTCGAATCAGTTTGGTTTCGTTCGGTTCTGTAATATAATTAAATTTTTTAACATTTATAACAACACTACATAAATACAACTAATAACACATTCAATCGTAATTTTATAAATTAACGTAATCCAATTTAACATGTATATAACAAGTTGTCCAACAAGATTAATTTACCAATCACATATGGGGAAGTTACACACTACCTTATTCAAATGATCAACAGTCAAAGGTCGCAATTGGAGCTCGGAGGTCAAAGCTTCGGACTCGAAGTCGGAGGTTCTATACATCTATTTGAGTTTTGGAATGTCAGATGTGTTATGTGTAGGTGATAATGTATATAATTTATTTAGGGTTAGTTATTAGTGGGTTGGATCACTTGGATGTTGGGCTAAAAAATGGAAGAATAAAAACTAAAAATGGCACTTGGGCTAAAAATTAAAAATTAGAAATGAAACAAATAATTGGGCCAAAAAATTGGATTTAGAAATTGGTTAGGTTAGGTCAAGCCTAGCTTAGGAGATAAAGTATCACTTAATCACCTAATTTGTTAATTTGTTTAGAAAAAATTAAAATAATTTGATTTATTCAATATAAACAAAATAAAAATTTGGAATATTCGGTTCTTATTCGGTTCTTCGGTTCTTGGTCTAGAACCGAGACCCGAACCGTACCCGTCGATTCTTAATTCAGATACTCGTTCGGGTATTTAACTTGAGAAAAACCGTCGGGTTCGGTTCGGTTCCGGAGATTTGCCCAACTCTAATTATACTTTTCCTAAATAAATAAAGAACACTTATTTCAAATCCCAGTGAGTCCTAAAAAAATCTCCTTTTTTATGGCATCTCATCATCCGAAGTAATGCATGACTCTGGCTCGAAATCTGCAACCAAATCAATGAGATTTTGTGGGTGGATTTCTTGCTTAGGATCTTTCAGCTCTGGTTCGATATCTTCCTCCGGGTCCTATTACGGGTCAGGTTGGGGTTCCGATGCTGGTGCTTGTTGTCTATGATTCCATAGAATTATGATAACTTCACAGTATCCTTTGAAATCAATTTTATCCCATTCTTTTTCCAAATATAACTCATAATACATATCCCTCACAAAGTAAGCCACGTCTCTCCATTGAGGTCGCATAGTGCTTATAAGGTGGTATATCCAGAGGTCTATCCCCTCATTATATCCAAATGATCTCGTTCGTTCCCACTTAGAAAGAAAATCTTCAACATGTTCAACAAAAGTTCGCTGTCATCTTGCTTCATAATTTATGTAATTCTCACTGGCCATTTCAGCGCACTGGAGGTTTGTTGGACTATTCCTAGTCATCCTAATCTTGTGACAAGTATAATTTCAATTATGCTTAATCTTGCATTATCAATATTATTTTATTCTCAGTGTATGAAAGATATTCTAGAATGTAGAAAAAGAATGACAAATTTATTATGTGAGGTGAATATGCTTATACATTTCATAATATGAATCATGCTATAAATATGTCATTACATTTCATACCTCGGGTCAATTGGAGAGTGGTCAAGTAGTGAACGTAGCGTGCTAATAATTCTTATCTCATAAATGTCTAAGGCTTTAATTAATTTATTAATTTATTTTTATTTACTTATTTCTTTTTTTCCAATGTTTTAAAAAAACAATTATAATAATAATTCATGTATATATAAAAGTTTTCTAAAATAGTCCTCCCTTTTTTATAGGATCTTCTCAACATAAAATTTCCAAAAAAAAAGACCCCTCACACACACACACACACACACACACACACACACACACACACACACATATATATATATATATATATATATATATATATATATATATATATATATATATATATATATATATATATATATATGTATGTATGTATATGTATATAATTCAAAATTGACTTATACACAAACATTTAACTTTCAAAAAAAAATTGAGAAAAGAAAAAAAAATATGTACGCATAAAGTTTAAAGTTTTTTTTTTTTTGTGTTTACTGTTCATATGAACAATAAAAAACACTGTTCACATTTTCTACTTTCTTTTTTTAAAACATTTTTTAATTTTTTTTACTTTTCACGTGAACTGTTTTGAAATTTCTTTTTTCAAAATAAGTCTACAGAAAAGTCAAAACGGTGCTCTGATAACAAGCCGTAACATCCCAAATTTTCATAAAATCGTAGCATTACCAAAAATTCATTTTTTTACTTACTTTACATGCGAAAAGATCAAAATAAAATTCTTTAATAAATAATAACTGCGGCATTCATAAATTTAAAATAAACATAGCAATTATATCTGGAAAATAACACTAAATATGTCTTAAAATAAATTAAAAAATAATTATGAAAGCAAAAAAATTTAATGAAAAATTTATTCTTTGTTATTACGATCCTCTTGGCTGCCCGCATCACTACCCTACCACAGATCTAATGGACCCGAACTAACTTGTAAAAATTTGTAAGAGTAAGTATTCGAGAACACCCAGTAAGATACGTGCAATTTCCATATATATATATATAAATTACACTTCATACCATCTCATCTTATGGAGTATATCGGAGACCTAGTGATACATCTATCTTAGGTCCTCTTATAATCCTGTAGGATTTCATCTCTTTAAAAAAACAAATGCCTACTAGCAATCCATGCATTTTTAATCGAACATAAATGCATAAAGAAATAATAACACTTGCACTTAAAATATCTTACCTCGTTGATTTAAAAAGTTGTAATGGACCAGAAAAATGCACGTGAAAACCCCTTTTTAATGCTTCATTCTCTCTAACTTGACTATCTATTTTCTTTAAGTAAAAGCTTTCTGAAATTTCTGTGGGTATATGCTTGGAATACATGATCCTTATACAGGGGTGGCTAGAGTAAAAGATAAGTCCTATCTCAACCAAAAGATTTATTTGATTTGTACTATCCTTTTGTTTTTATCTCAATCAAATCACGTGTGATAGAGAGTTGATTTATGTATTGGAGTATGTGACCATGATTTGACTTAGTTCTAATATTTTTGTTATTTTATGCTTGCACATTTGAAGATATATGACTTAATTCTAATTGGTTTGTTATTCTATGCATGCACACGTGAAGATATATAAAATAATAGGAGTGTGCAGATGAGTGGGATGCCAAGACTTTTCAGACTCTTCTAAGATTTCAGCAAAGAAATCCCTTATTAGCTATTATTAAATCAAAAAGCTGCTCGGTAGACTTTAACCATTAAAACTTGTGCCTAATTATTTCCAAGACTTTAGTTTGCACCTTAAACTAACCGAGGAATCATATTGGATTGGGGTCTTCTAACTGTTATAAAGATAAATATTATAATTATTTGCTAATTATCTTAATTCCATTGATTAACCCTAAATAGTGTTTTGATGCCACTAAAATTGAATAGCTATGCTCCACAAATAAGTTGCATAAGCACTAGTTTAAAATGAAATTAGGATTTATATTAAATTATATCATAATCAAATTAAGATCACTATTAAACCCATATAAATATGGTCTACACGTGGCCGCAATGAGCTTAAATTTGTATCACTTACCTACTTAATTAATAACAAACTTACATTCCTAAACTATAATATCTTGTGCCTAACTTATCTAAATTAACTTTTTCTCGAGCCTAAAATACATAATTAAATACGAGCTATCCAAATATTGATATACTTATTATCACTCTATCAAAATCCAATTATTTTAGCCAAAAATATAAAAGTTTAAAATATATTTCATCTTAGTCCCTCATTTTCATAATAATCAAATATGATATCTATAAATAAATTTTTATTCAAAAAAATAAATTTGGGATGTTACAGAATCTATATAGAATCTAGTAAAAGTTAAATCAATTCCAAAGTAAATTCATAATAGATAGTCTAGATCTAGAAGTGTTGGACAACAAAAATATCAATTTGCATGAATAAATGGTGTGAAGTTGCGAAATCCAATGAGTTCCTTCGTAGCTTTACCTAGGAATTTAGTTCTCCATCGAACTCCTTAGCCCAAGATGAGCGAAAATCTTTATGGAGGTGAAGAGAGGCGTGTTCTAGCTAGTCTAGGGCTTAAAACCATTTGTCAAATTGTTTCCAAAAGAGGTTGAACCGAATAAGGAAACTAAATTTTTAGCCAGAATATTCTGTACAATTACGTTTAGTATTTTGACCATAACTCTCTCTCCCAATGTCCGATTAAGGTAATTCAAAGTGTGTTGGAAAGATAACACAAAGGAATACAATTTTTCTAGAAATATCTCTTTCCAAATTCGAAGGTTTACTAGGTCAAAAGTTGATCTTAATCTCCGGCTGAAAATCTGGAAAATCCTTATGCGATTATAATTTGATTTACGGAAATATTATGGTCATATTTAACTTCTTTTGACTTCTAATTGAATCCAATTGACCCATAGCATTATCGAATCATCATCCCATCGCCCATCTCTTCTATGAATTATTTGCAACTGGGTCTTTGAATTTCACTTTGGTAATTTTTCACTCATTTCTTCCGAGTTTCGCCTTTTTATCAAATTGCAACCTAGATCAAAACATAGCGATAATGAGTTCATTTTGGCATAAACAAATGAAACAATTAAGAGAGAAAAATTATGATATTTTGCAATCTTATTAGTCCACAAACATCGAAATGTACTAATTCCAAAGCATTTTTAGCTCTTAGTCCCTTAGTCTTAAAGGGTCTCTTAGTCATCTTTCCTTTCATGCAAGATTCACAAGCTGGTATGGATTCCACCTCTAACTCATTTAAAGGTCCATTCTTTATCAATATTTGAATCCTATTTAGATTGATATGACCATCTAAGATGCCATAGGAGAGTTTCATTACCACGAGATGACCTCTTTCTTTTCCTAGAAATAGTAGTGTTATGTATAGAGCCAATCATAAGACTTAAGACATAGAGACTATTAACCATATCACCCAAACATATAACAGAATTATTCAACTTAATAGCCACCGTAGAACAGGTAAAAAGTACGAAATAACTAACACGATATAAAAGTGCAACGAAAACCGAGTTCCGTGTAAGTTCGGGAACATAATAATAGTCATCCAAGATCAAATGTCTACTATTTTCAAAATATAAAGTAAATGTGCCAACAACTTTGGCAGACACTATTGCTCCTGCTCCAACTTTAAGAGTATACTCTCCTTTACTAAGGTGCTTGTTTCTTGGAACCCCTACAAAGAATTGCTAACATGATTAGTGGCTCCAAAATCCACAATCCAAGTTTTCGTAGAATCAATCGTTAAGCATGACTCAATGAATACGGTACTGCCTTTACCTTGCTTCCCCTTAGCTAGATGATTTGGGCAATTCCTCCTCTAATGACCCTTTTGTCCACAATAAAAACACTTTTCCTTTGTTTCCCATCGGCATTAGTTTTCTTTCTTTGACTTGCTATTTGGCTTTTTATTTGGCCTATTCATCTTCTTTCCTCCTTTACGACCAGAAGGCTTAGGATGAGAGGGTCTAGCTATTATAGTTAAAGCACTTCCACTTCTGGCCTTTAGAATAGTTTCAGCAATGTGGAGTTCTTGCAATAATTTCGTCGAAGAAATGTCCATCTTGTGTAGATTATAATCAACTATAAACTGTGAGACATCTCAGGAAGAGTATCAAAGACCATGTCAGTTTGCATCTCGAAATCAATGTCAGCTCCTAAAACCTCTGCAGCATTTAAATGACCAATCATGGTTAACATATGATCCCTCACAGATGTGCCTGATTTCATGCGCGTGTTCATAATTGCTCTAATGGAGGCTTGCCTAGCTTGTCGATTTTGATGTCCAAACATCTCTTAAAGACTTTCCATTATGTTAAAAGTAGTTTCCATATTTTGATGTTTTTGTTGTAATACATTTGACATGGATGTCAAAATGTAGCAGCGGGCTATCTCATCAGAATGACAACACTTTTTATATGTAGTCTTTTGAGATTCCGTAGAATCATCTTTTGGGGTTTTGGGACAATTTTCAATCGGCACAAATTTTTGTTTTTCATCTGTAAGAACAATATTAAGATTCCTTTTTCAGTCAACGTATTTTTCTCCCACAAGTTGATTTTTGTTAAGTATCAATAATAATGGATTAAGTGACATTTTTTTTGTAAAATTAACGACTCGCATATTAATAAAATGAAAAATAATCTTTGTACGATGCATGTATATGAGTATGCAAATATAGACCCAAAACTTTATTTTTAATCAAAGACCTTAAACGCTTATAACTTTTAACACGCCCTCTATAAGATGTCAATGTAGTTGTCTGCAAGGTTGGGACCCTCCAACTCATTTTATTGAGCTAGGCATCTCTTGCCATAATAAAAAATGAGGACTGATTATTTTTTGACCTATGAATAATTTTGTTGAAACATTCTATAAGAAGTCCTAGAAAAAATTCATATGTAAATGTAATAATCTCCATCAATAATTTTGAAATATCCAAAATATATAAGATGTCATTTATAGGATAATCATTCCATTATTTCATTTTAAAAACATTCTATTATGAGCTCCAATTTCAATTCATCTAAAATAATGTAGTCTTCTTATAGGGAGATCGATGTAATTCAGTACTAAACATATGTATTTTAATAACAATTTGGATGATGGAGGAGGCCGTAGGTTTATACATGCCTATAAAACTTCTCCCACTTATTATTTTAAACCATTGGGTTTTTATTTAATAATTAATCTGCCAAATATAAACAATTATGATGGCATTAAATTATTAAATAAAATATTTTTCAACCACCACTAATTAATTTAGAGTGATGAAAAATATTTAATACAAATGCATATGATTTTAGTGCATCGGGTGTTTCATTTAATCTACCTGACATTTGATAATAATTAAATATTCATTCATCATCCATAAAGCGATAAAAGCAATAATTAAATGAGTTATAATCATTTATGGCCCATCTTAAGAATTTAAATTACAACATGGATGAAAGTATTACATTGGGCCACATTCTAGCAGAATTCTTCAATCTTCTTGTAGTCCATCTCATGTAATATCCAAAATTAGGTCAATTTAATTTTTAATCTAAATCCTAAAAAAAAAAAAAAAAAAGACAGTCATCCAACAAGATTCGCCAAAGTTTCAAAGAAAAAACCAAAAACTCAAAATTAACCCAATTTCCAAACCTTAGCAAAAAAAACCTGTCTCCAACTTGATACACTTCTTCGGTGACGGCACCATCATCGACAACCCCAAAAGAGGCTGTTGTCACCGTCACCAGGCGACCACCATAGTAGTCGTGGCTACTGGAAGTAGCAACCATGGCCGTCGCGACTGACCGTTAAGGAAGCTACTGCGGCCTCTTGCGAGGCAACAGCTACTGCATTTGGCAGCAGCAACCACCGCCACCAAGCTAAAGTGTTTTTTGTTTTGCATTTTGTTGACCTCTTTCTCCTTATTTTCAATACGCAAGTGTAAAAATGAAGAAAAACTATACAAGAAACCAAGTTCCTTATGGCTTACAATTTTTGTAGAGAAAATAAAAACAACAAATGAATTACAATGGGAAGCAAAATAAATCTCTACGGCCAAAAGTGATTATGGGGGTGTTTGATAGTGATTTTTATGTAAAAATATATTTTAGAATAGTAAATTGATGTGAAATGTGTGGTTGAAAAATAAGGAATTTTTTTTTTATTTACGTGTAATAGTATTTTAATAAAGAATGTGTGGTTGAAAAGAAGAGAGAGTAAAATACATTTTGAAAAAAAATGGCTACCAAATGGGGCCTATATAAACATCTACTTTAAACATATAAAGCAATAAACATGTCAAATCAAATAACCAAACATCATCCACACTAAAATGCATTTTATGCTAGGACTCAAGTGACTTAATCCAATTCAAGGCTCTCAAGAACCTTGGCTCAGATACTATTTGTTGGTTATTGAATTTAATAATCACAGTAAGAAATTAATTTTCCTTTGAAGATTAAACCTATATGAATAAGGATGTTAGATAACCTTGAGATCATTGGATGTTTTAAATCCTCACACATAAAAGGGAAGATGATAACCTTGAAGGAGCTTTTAATGACATAGCCAAATACTTCTTTCCTTAGATCTTCTCCCTTATTCTCCTTTAGTTGCCTCTCTCTTTTTGGGAAATGAAAAAGTGACTAACCCTAAAAGCATATGAAAAAGTGCCCATAAAGGGCATATTTATAATACTTACTCAATTAGGGTTTAGGAATTGCACAATTTTCCTTGAACTTTATTGTAGTAGACCAATTAAGTCGCCCACCTTTATTGGAGCCAAGGGAGGGACCTAATTGGACTCACATGACTCAAGCTCCAATAGATGTTTCTAATTGGATCAACTCTTAACCAATTGAGATATCTATTAATCACGGCTCATTCTTCCAAAAAATAAAGATTGTACTCTCTAGTTGAATGATAATTATAGAAGCAAATTATGATCTAATAATAGGCAAAATGACCGTTTTGCCCTTCAACATGTATTACCCTCTAAGTTCCATTTTTATACGACAAATTCGTTGTGATCAAATCACAATATAAAGTCCAACGATCTCATCATCGAACTACTAAGCTCAGGTTCAATTTACCTATGAGAAATACCTCAAAGTGACGATTGTCTCATCTCAATGATTAATGGATTCCAATATTGGAAGTATATGATCTCTAATTGCTTTGGCCCAATTCCCAAAGCACGGAGATCAATCTTTTATTTAAGACTTCACTCATTGGTACCTTAAAGAACTTAAACTAGCAATCAAACGTACATTACTCGCTCAAAATTTAGGTGACTTGTTTGATAATTGAGTAGAGCCTCATTTCAAGCGGTCACAAATGAGTCTTCTACGCAGTCCCTTTCAATGTACATCAAAACATATTATTGTTCTTATTCAAAAATCTCGATAAATCTTAATAAGAACAATGCAATCTTATCCGCATAAAGCGTCCAACTTTATGTACTAATTGTGAACAACATATTTTGTTCATATCACGAATTGTGTCTTACTATACTCGAACCATCGAGTGTACAATTTGTGACATCCTACATGATCATGGAACCTTAGATAATTGCTTGAAATTATAACATGCAAATAAACGAACGTCGGTTCGTAATGTCATCATACAAAATACTACTCGAAGAAAGGGCGTCAAATTAACAATTACATATATTAAGTAATGTAATTAACCCTCACAATTTATTTGCTAAAAAATTTCTTTAAATAAAAAATCAAATTAAATATAAATTTTCCATTTTCTTCAAAATATTTCTTAAGTTGCTAGTTTAAGGTATTAGAAAATCTCGTGTAACTTAATTGCAAGTCAATCAAAAAAAATGAAAAAGTATGCATTTTGAAAAACATTTTCAAATTTGAGCTCAAATGTTTGTTTGAAGTCTAATAATTTGACACAAACAAAGATGATAGCAAAAGCGAACTCGAAGATGCAGAAGAAGAGCCATCTAAAATATCAGAATTTAGATATGGACCAGATATCTTAAAATGGATCTCAACTAAAGAGAGCAAAAGAAGTGTCAATGGTGTCTCTAGACGGCGGCAGTGATGGTTATTGGTAGTAGTTTGTTGCCATTTGTCGGTGGTGGTTCAATTTGGATGTGTATATATGTGTTTTTGTGTATGGGTGGAATGAAAAGCAGTATTTAGACAATCAAATAAGTATAACAGGTAAGTTCGGAACTTTTGAATGAAAGAAAAGTGGTGGGTGTAATTTTTAGCGAAAAGAGCTACAAATATTCAATTATATTTGTCTAGTTATTTAATTGACATTCATGTTTAGAATCAAGTCCATTATTCTGCAACAGGTAGGAATTGGTGAACCAGTCTTGTCGAGTGAAACTTTAGCCATTTGTTCTTTTAACAAAAACTATCGATTAACGTATATAGTTACTAAAACCATTTGTTTTGTAATATTTGCTCACTTTTATTTTTATTATGTCATCAACTTTTTTCTCGTCGAATTATCATCCTTGACCTTCAATTAGTTAACATGTTTGATCTCTAATCACAAATTTTCATCCAAATATGCTACTAATGTTCATTGAAAAGGTGGACAAATATTTTGTTTAACTTTCGCGTTACTTATTTATTTTGATTATTTAAAAATACGAGAGAGATGTCGTTTTGGCCTTTGTAACAAGTATTTTGGATGAAAATCGTCTCTATAGACAAAATGTGAAAATTAATAAAAGGTTGATGTTAAGAATTAAAAAAAAAAGTTGAAAATATAAGTGTAAAAATAAGAAAAATTCAGGGGTATGTATTGTAATCAAAATATAGTCTAGTTAACAAAAATTGTGGTGTGAATATATTTACCCATATGAAATTCTCAACTTTTATCAAAGATAACATATCATATAATTCAATGATGTGGGCCAAGAGAATGAAAGGGAAAAATATTAGATTAATCCATCATCACCAGATGAGGGTCATTTATGTGTCGTGAAAATCATCACAGATGTTCTTTAATCAAAACTCTGTTAATAAACTTTTTTCAAGGACCTTCGTCCATTTGTATCCAAGTATGATTGTTGTCAAACGAGTAATATATCTTTAGAGTGTGATATTCTATCGAGTTGTATTCCCTTGTCATTTTTAGTTTTGTAGTATTTCTTGGTTTTGCTCGAAAAATAACAAAGTGTAAATTTGGGGCTGTTAATAAGTGTAATTCTTATACTAATTTCATAGTTATTTATTCATACAAATGTTAGTTTATTTCTCAATTTTACATTGATTTTTTGTTGTTTTTGTTTGTTTTAGGAGACGGATGTGAGCTTTAATAGAGAATGAGGAGTTGTGGATCAAGAAGAGAAGTATGAGTTGAAAATCAAGGTGTAGTGCTAGTCCTGTCCAATCTGCTTGAGTTTTTGCCTTCCTACGTCCCCCTACCATAATGCTTATACTGGTCCTGCCTGCGTCCCCTGCCATATTGCCTATGCTTTCTCAACTGCGTCCCTTACCGTAAGTAGTTCCATTCAGTCGTAGCACAATGCTTGCCTAATTTTCCCAACTTGTGTCTTTGACTGTAGGAAGTTACTATTCATGCTTTGAATGTTATCACTTTCTCTCCTTTGTGGTAGTTCTCTCGACAACTTTGCTAGCATCACGTCCTTATATTAAACAATTGGAATGAATTCGTTTGAACTTCATTCACATCTTGGCTATCTACGATCTCCGATTTGCTTTCTGAGATGGACGCCAATGATCTTAGATTAGGACAATCCTGCATGAGATGTGGCACTTTGCAAATAAAGCAACCACGAAGAGCAAGATTACCCCTTTTGTCATCATAAAGCCTCCACAAAGTAGCTTGTTTGTTGCCATTGAGCTTATATCGACTTTGGGATTTGGTCTCCAATTTGGCTAACTTTGTTGCTTGTCTTTTCCCACACTACCCTCGCTTTATTAAAATTTCCTTTGGTTGGTTTGAAGGTCTTTTGCTTGTGTCTCCATGCTCCTTTGGAATTCGTCAGAGATTTGGCAATCGCAATTGCCTCATCTATATCCTTGACCCTAAGACATTATAATTCTTATCGCACCCATGTTACACATCCATCCAAGAAATAGAAAGCAAGACATCCTCCGATATGCTTGGGATTTGAAGCATAAGGGTCGTAAACTCTTTGACGTAGTCATAAATGATATCTTTGTGTTCCAATTTCTTTAGTTTCTTGCGGACCTTGTACACAACATTCTCAGGGTAAAATTGCCTTTTTAGCTCCTTTACAAACTCAAGTATGAATCTAGCAAGCTCCCTTTTCAAATTTAGCATGCTTTCGACGCCACCAAAGAAAAGTGGTGTCAAAAAGATACATAGTAACATTTCAAACTTTCATGGCTTCATCAACAAGATTCTAGCCTTCAAAATATATTTTCCACGTCTATGGCATCCCTTTAGCCATCATAGCTTTATGGCTTTGGGTACTCAATTATTGGGACAACAATGCTAGTAGCAGCACCTTCGCTTGTACCCGGCTGTGGATTGTTTGTATTGATCAAGTTCCTTGCTCACCCTTTCCATAGTCAAGGCCATCTAGCTCACTGCTCTTACATGCTAGAAGTGGCATCTAAGTCTTTGGTCATCTCCGTGGCTTGTTTGTCTACTGTAGCCTGAACATCATCTTTCGCCGTTCGAACATCATTCCAATGAGTTAGTGTGTCCATCATCTCTTGGACTAATCGTTTCGAGAGTTTTTAACTTTTCAATGGTGTAGGCTCCTAATGCCTCAAAGTAGTTTTCAAGAGATTCAATCGCCCATATTTACGATAAACCCTCCATGGTAGTTGATTCTCGAGTCTTACTTTTGCCTCGTGTTTTCGTTCCTTCAATTGGAGCAGCACCATACCTCTTTTCCTCTATCTCAATATCAATAATTTGTTGAGTATCTGCCATTACAACAACCTACAAACAAGGCTTATGTTGCATATCTTACCTAGTATTAGAGCCTAGTTTCGTTACCTATATAAGGGACACCCCAAGGTAGGAATCTTGCCATCATACCTATACAAGGGATATACATTACTACACTTCTGAGAATGTATGTGACTTTCTACAGTAGGAGATGTTAGGAAAATCGGGTAGCATAGGTAATTCGCTATAGCTAAATGAAACTAGTGTTTTGTCCCTGAAGATTGATTACCCAAAAGCCTCAAGGCTATGATGGCCGAAAAGATGCTGCGGACGTGTACTTTGATGAATTAATGAGGCAATGAAGGAGCAGAAAACTTCAATATATTTGCGATGTCATTGTTGTTCATAAGCATGGTCCTAGCTTGGGACGAGTTCAAAAGAATATTATCCTATGAAGCCCACAAGAAATTGAGGAAATTGGAACATATGAGAAAAATTCATGACTATATAATTCTAAGCATGCTGGAGGATGATTAATGTTCTATTTCCTAGACTGAATTATTTGTTGGGCGTGACAAGAGATGCAACATCACATAGTCAAAATCGTAGACGAGGTGATTGTGGTTGTTGAATCCTCAATGGGAATTTGAGAAACTTGTCAAGATGAAAAACTCAAACCATCAAACCTACTAAAGGAAATTTTGGTGAATATAGGGATGACGTAAGGAAAGCCAGTAAGCTAGATTAGAGGTAAAATTCTAAGGCTGATTATAGATCTGGCAGCAATACACAAGACGAGGATGAAGTTTAGATGAATTCCAGTTGTTTAATGCCATGAGTACCAAAATTGTATTAATGGGGATGGAAATACCAGAGGTTTTAGGGATGCAGTTAGCTAAAATCTTTAAGGATGACATGGATGATGCTAGTGGAGTTTCTGAAGGAACTACTATAAAAGAAGAAAAGTGATAAAGCATTGTCGAAAAAGTCAAAAAATGGGTGCATTGATGTTCAAAGCTTCGACATGTGTGGGAATGCTATAACTGGAGGAGTTGTCCATCTAAAGAACCAATGCAGAGGTACAGAGGGTAAAGATTGGTGTCGAAGATGGCATGCAAAATAGGATAATGCAATGCTTAAGGTAGATGATAATGCAATGTTTAAGTTACATGAGGATACGATGAACACGTTTCAGTACGACAACGTCGGCGGATTGAGTAGTTAGAATGTCATGGACCTCAAGGGCACTACTTGAAGCTTGTTATGACATGAGAATGTCACGACACAAAGTGGAATGGTAGACCTATGGTAAATTAGGTCTAAACTACGGAGGTATACGGCGACGGGATAAGAGACAGAGATTAGAAAAATCAAGCTGTGTAGCAACACAGGAAGACCACAAGGGACACATATACTAAAATCGAAGTTTTCTAAGCTAAATCCAAACTTGACAACTTGTGTAAGGAAGCAAAGTCCAACTCATATGATACTTGCATATGAGTTGTAAAGATTGTCCACTTGCATGCAGAGTGACATGTCGACTAGCATAGAGCCATGTACCTAGCAACATGACAACTTGCAAGGTAGCAAACTCATGTAGAGACATGCAACTTGTAAAATAGCAAATTTGAACTTGACTACCTTGTGGTCTAAGGAAGTAAATGGCAACTTGCAGCCAATGAGGACTCTTAGATCAAGATTAATCCTAGCCATCAAGGGATGGAGGGAGTGATAGAGAGTTGAGAGAAAATTTCCATGATGGAATGGGATAAAGTAAATAGAGTGATATCTTTGTAGAGAAATAGTACTTGAGACGGGTAAAATTTTTACCATTGGCAGCTTGTCCGACTCCCACAGCCTGAACATTATGCTTCACTGCATGGACATCGTTCCCCAATAATACTTGATCGCCCAACACCTCTTGGATGTTAATTTGGAAAGTCAACTTTTCAATGGTTTGGCCCTCCAACGCTTCAAAGAGTGTTCCAAGGATTTGAATCTATCACCTTATTGACGATGATCAGGTCGAGTTTTCTTTCCATCATCAAAGCTTTTCGTATGTTGTTCTTATTGCGTGTTGTCATTCTTTCTATCGAGAAAATATCACGTCTTGAGACTCTACCATTTGAGCACCATACCCAAATCTATCTCTACGATCCTCCCACAAACTCGGCTATTCCATGTGAACCTTGCGCGGACATTACCTCACCTCTGAGATGAAAATTAGTTCAACCCTACATGAACATGCTCCGATACCACATGTCACAGGCGTAGATTTGTCACCCCAAAACTATTCTAGCACTGTACATCGATGATCATAACTGATCGCTAATTTGACCCTTGAGGTTGCAGGACACCCCAAGGAAGCCTTCTCCACATGCGGTCGACAATAAGAAATCTTGCAAAACTGCATGGGTAGGGATGTTCTCTAGGTCAATGACTCATTTTCCCACTTAATCCTCTAACGCCCTCATAGTATATGTGTGCTTCGCCTCTCCATACAGATATTCCCTTCAAGTTAGTGGGTCTAAAAATTTATCCACAATTGCAGCATCATCCCCTTATCGTGTAAGCGTCCATTGTGGCCCCTGTATCTCTTCCCGTACCTCGTACATGTCGTTACATCACCATGCATGTCGAAGTATACCACTATACAATTTCTACAGCAATTATCTAGCCATGCCCTTGTGAAACAAACATTAATGGCCAAGACGGAGATGCGAGCTTGATTTCTGCGGTTGGCAAAACTACATTAATGCATGCCCCAACATCATCCTCAAAGCTAAGCTTTCCATCCTCGATTTTACTTGCTTGCCAACCATTTTGCCACATGTTGACAATCTAATCTTCTCCGCAGGAACATACACCTTAGTCTTAGGTAAACCAACAACATGCAACATTCAAAGGGGACTTTCTTTGATACCACATGTACATGACCTTGCATGATCGTCCGTTCTGCCCATAAAGTTGTGGGACACCCCAAGACAGCCTTCTCCACACACACGGCCAGTAAGCTAAGATATGCATCATGAATACAATATAAGGAGGTAGGAAGCTTGCTATCGTACCTCTATAAGGGACTTCATTAGTGCACTTTCGATAAGATAGCAATAAATTCGCAATAAGCAATCTTGCCATGCCACACGGGTGGGTCCATGACTAGCAGCTGCTATACTTACAACTTGTAGCTAACATTTATCATTTTCAAGCCCTTTGTGCCTTAACAACTAACTTATTTTTAGTACATATATACTTATAAGGTATTGTGTAATTCATATTTATATTTTCTCCAGATGTAAATAGAAAAGTATACTACGTGGATATCATTTTTTATATGTAATTGTTTTGTGATTGTTTATGTACTTATTACTCACAAAGACACTATGTAATTCAAATAAGAAATATAACTTCGATAGCTACATTCAATAAAGAAAGCATTGAAGAGATTACTGAATGACGAGGTCTTTTCCCACTGAATCATTCAATACTAACATCTTTATGCAAATCCCAACCAAAAGGATGAAATAGTACTTGTAGAAGTATTTGGTTTCATGCTTGATTGTTTGCCGTGATTGGGTAAGTAATTCAATAGTTAATGGTTTGCTTCACTCACAAAATTAGCCCCATTTGGCTTTCACTTAAGAAAAATCATTTTTCTTAAACTCATTTTCATCAACTCATTTCATGGGACTTACAACTTTTATTAAGTTTTCAACCACATTTTACCAACTTTTATCAAAATCAACTATAAATTTAATTTTTTGGTGAAGAAATAGGAGCTTAATGTCTTTTAATAATAAATAAGCATTATTTGCGATTTCTTTCGCTACCTTACCTTGAGAACTCCATTTTGATGTTATATATAAAAAACATGAAAAAGTATTCTACTTTTAGACTCATACAAATGAATCATGTGCCGGGAACTAGATTTGAACTGGTGACACAAGGATTTTCAGTCTAAAAAATTGTCTAGAAATGCTTGGGAATGTGCCTGCATCCCTGACATGGCCTGCACACCATGTTCCTTTGTGTGCCCAAAAATCTGTCTGCGTCCCGGCATGTCATGAAGTAGAAGAATATAGGAACATGAGTTGTTGCACAGTACAATACATGGGTTTTTGTCCTTATACACTTAGGCATTGAAAAGTTATTTCAAGGACCATGGGCATTCTAGCTTCAATGCATTCCCAGATAAAGGAAATTTCAATTGGGAGAAACGAAAGGGGAGGGACAAATCAGAGCGACAAAGGACTAAATCTCAGAGGTAAAGTGGCCTATATATATAAAGCAAACTATATATCTCAAGCCTGAGTCAAACTTGAGCAAGCATCGATCTTTATCAAGTAGAGATGGCAATTCGAACCGTCAAAATCGAAATCCGAGATTAACCGAACCGAATGGGGCGAAAAACGTCGAATCAATGGTGCAACGGGGAAAATATGTTATTTAATTTTAATGACCCGATTTAGGGTGGGGCAAGTATGGTATTTTTGTAGTCGCCTCGACCCGAACCGATTACCCTTTAACAAAATAATAATAATTGGATTTATTGTTTTATATTTGTTATTCATGCACTTTCTTTTATTGCTAATTTTTTCCTCTTTTGTGTGTACAAAATTCTACTCCTTCATCGTACTCTGAAGCTTGTACAAGGTTTGCTGACGAGGATGTTGACAAAGAGGTACATTTTTTTATTTAAATCTTAAGTTAAGACCATTATGGATTATTACTCTATTTACATTTCTTATATACTATATAGGAATCAGCTTTGAGTTTTGATGTATGCTAGTAAGAGTTGTGGAGAAGGATGAAGATTGAATATGAATTGAGGTTAGAGCTTTTGAATTATTAAGTAGGAATCAAGTTCATTGCACAAGGATCAAGGGATAAAGATATTGTTTAATATTGTTATGTTGATAATATTGTTTGTTAAATTCGAATTTTGAATTTGAGAATTGGGATATTGTTTGCATTTTCATTTAGGATGTTGTTTTGCTACATTGGCTTAGTATTATGTCTTTGTTTTCATTGACTTTTTTCATAATTTTTTTTAATTTGATGGATGTACTTATTATTCATATTTATGTACTTATTCTTGAACTCATTTGAGAAATGTCGAGTTGAGCCATATCACTTACTTTGTTTTACAATGAAAGAGTTCATCTTGAGGGTCATTGAAACTTAATGGAGTCTCGACCTCTGTCGAGCATAATTCCTTTTAAGAGTCAAGTCAAGCTCAAGTGCATTTCAACCTTGTTTGAGAAGAAATCATTCTTCTAAGGAACAAGCTAACCCAACTATATCTTAGTCTCATTCAAACCTTACTTCTCTTTAAAGATCAAAGCAAAGTGAGTCATGACTGAATTTTAACATAATTTTGTCCAAGAACAAACTCGAGCTCAAGGAAGTCTTAACCTAGTTTGAACATAATAATGTTGAGTTTTGCTAAGACTTAAACTAAAAATGATTGTACTGAGACATTATTGGAACTCATTCAAGCTTAATTCAACACTTACTATTAACTTTAAATGATATTAAGACTCCCTTGGTCTCGACTTAGCTTGGCTAATTAGGAATTAGGCTAGAATTCAAGAATTGGCTATGTGGTAAAATAAGTTTTTTTTTTAATTATTTGATCAAAAAAGAGAGGACTTTATAGGCTAGATAAAAACCTAGGTCAACAAGCTAAAAATGGGAAAAAAAAATCTAGAATTAGTATCCTAGGATCTATATTACTTTGCAACTAAATAGGAAACTGACTAATATTAATTACATACTCATTGTGCTAGTGCTCTAAATTATACTTTGACACATGAACTAACTGCCAAATTTTGTTTCTTACTCTTCCAAGACATATGATTATCTCCTAAGAAGTACAACATCAGGATCATAACTCTTTTTATCAAGATACAACATCAGGATCATAACTCTTTTTATCAACTACTAATCCAAAATAGTCTACAACTGTGAATGCCTAAAACAATGTATTTAGTTTCTTCTCTACAAATTCTTTTTCAGGAATACCCTTTAAGTAGTGAATCACTCATTATACGGCTCGTAAGTGCAGTTCTTTAGAGATGCACATGAATTGCCCAATGGCACTCACTACATATGCTATATTCAGCCTTGTACGTGAGAGGTGGTAAATAAGTTTCCCTACTAATCTTTGGTATCTCTCTTAATTTGTGACAATATCTTCACTAGTTTTTCCCAATTTGTTATTCAGATCAATTGATGTGTTTACGAGTTTTTAAGCCAATTTTTCCATTTCCATCAATAGATTCAAATATATATTATAGTTTCAAAATAAAAATTGTTGGGAAAAACTTATCTACCAGTAATGAAGGTACAACGGAATATTTTTCTCTCTTTTTTGTGTGACAAATAAGGACATTGACAAAACTTTCACTATATTACGAATTATGGGATTACAAGACTCACAATAACATCAAAAAATGATATAATTTCTTGGCTTTAGAGGCACTCAATCTCTCTAATTTTCTTTCTACACAAGGTCTCATCCTATGTATAAAAAATATTGGATGGAAGAAGACAATTTTAACTTCATTCCTTCCTTTTTCTTGTCAAACTTTTCTATTGGTTGAAAGAAGACAATTCGAACTTCATTGCTTTTCTTGTCAAACTTCTCCATTTGTTGAAAGAAGACAATTTGAAGCCATGCATTTAGTTGTTCAAGCTACGGAGGCCAAGAGTTTGAAATTAAGAAGACAAATACCAAGTTTCATTTTAGGTAGGAAAGCTTAACATGTTGGATACATTGGAGGGGAAAAAGTTGGAAGCCAAACAAATAACTATGCTACATGTACTATTCCAAAAACAAAGAGGTGAAATTTTGGTTGTTTTATACTATCGCGGGAGTTATAGCATAGTTCATTTTAGGAACAAGTTTTTTCAGTTTTTCTATTTTTGTGAGAACTCTTGCTATAGTACCTTCTTTTATATAATTCCATTTTAATTAGGTTTTTATGGGTTTTCTATAAATAGGATTCATTATTTTTATTGTAGAATAACATGTTATTAAGAGAATTAATAAAGCAAGATTTACATTCTTCTTGTTCTTCATTGAAGTTAATTTCAAGCTAATCAAGATTTTCATCTTTGTAGTGTTCAACAATTTCATAGTAAGGTTCATAGTTTTTGTAATTAAGGACCCTACAAGGTCGAAGCTACCCCTAAGGGTTAGTACTCGGAGGAAAACAGGAAAAGCAATAGAAAATTGGAAATGCCTATATTCAGTGGCGAAAACCTAGATGCTGGTTGTACCGAGTTGAAAGGCACCTTGAGAGTAAGCATCAACGGTGATGCACTTTTCTTGGTTACAGTGGACAGAAACCCGAACACCCATTTGGACTTGGGACCAGTTTCGAATTCTCCTATTTTTTCTATTTCAACCTACTTAAGAAGGAAGTCTTTGCAAAAAATTATTAGCCATATGATAGACTAGGGCGGTAGATGAATTAAGGTGAAATTATGAAACTCTGGAGAAATGGTTATGTTTTTGATGTGACGAGAATTATACTGTGGGACATGTCTGTAAGAAACGCGAGTTAAATGTTCTACTCGCTGAAGACGAAGAATAAATGATTCCTTAATTCTGGTGAAGATGGCAGATAAGGTGGAATAATTACTCAATTTTATGTTCAGCCTCACTATACCTGGATCAATAAAGATGGCTGGGAAAATTGGTGCAAGACAAGTAACAATATTGATTGATTGTGGGTACCATGCTTAAAACATTACGAAGAGAAGAGCGGGGACATCATGTTTTTCAAATGCCGAAGTCATTATCACTGATCGGGAAATTGACCGTGCCATTCTATTACATAAAAGGACTAGGCCTGTAGGAGTACGGCCTTATAGATATACACACAACCCAAAAAAATTAAATTGAAAGACAAGTGTAAGAAATATTGGCAGTCAGAATTATACGACCAAGCACCAATCCTTTCTCCAACCCGATATTGTTAGTCAAAAAGAAAGATGGGATTTGGCAATTTTGAGTTGACTACTGGGCTTTGAATAAAGTTACGATTCTGGACAAGTTTCCTATGCCAGTTATTTATGAGACTACCTTAGGATGTTCACTTTTCCTTGTTTGATGATATTTTGGTTTATAGTGATAACTTATCATCCCATGAGAAGCATCTTGAGTTGGTTTTTAGCGCACTATCCTTGCATTAGCCTTATGCAAATAAACAAAAGGCTCTTCGCATGGTGATAGGTCGAGTACTTGGGGTATTAGGTTTCCAAACAAGGCACTGTAGCAATTCCAATAAAATTTTAAGATACAACCGCTTATTTTTGTCCGAGTATGGAGCATTATCTTAGCCTCTTACACAACAACTCAAGAATGATTCATCTATCTCGACCTCAAAGACTGAGGCTGCATTCCAAAAATTAAAGGAAGTTGTGTCTGCAATACCAGTTTTAGCATTACCTGACTTCTCACGGCCTTTTGTAATAGAGTTAGACACATCAGGTTATGGTCTTGGGGCAATATTGATGCAAAATCAAAATTCTATTGCTTACTTTAGTCAAGTTTGTCAACTAATTCACGCCTAAAATCAATCTATGAAACGGAACCCATGTCAATTGTTTTGGCCACCCAGAAATGGAGGTATTATATCTTAGGGAGGCATTTCATAGTGCGTTCCGATCAGTAGAGTTTGAAATTCCTATTGGAGCAACGGGTAGTCCAAGGAAAGTTCCAGAAGTAGGTTACTAAATTGATGGGATATGATTTCAAAATACAACATTGGCTAGGGTTGGAAAACAAGGTGGTAAATGCTCTTTCTTGGATAGGATCACCAATTGAATTTTCAAAATTTTCCCTTGGTCACATACAAGCAATGGCTAATCAAGTTGATGCTGACCCCCAGCTTTCTAAATTAAAAGAAAAAATGAGTTGCAAGATGATCTAGACTCTCATTATCGATACTAAGTAGAATAGTGGTTGTTGTATAAAGTTAGACTGGTAACACCGAAGTCTTCCTCCCTTATTCTAACATTATTACAAGAGTTCCACAACAGCACAGTGGGAGGACATTCTGGGTTTCCTCATACTTACAAAAGGCTCACAAGTGGTCTTTATAACATCAGCTAGCTGTTAGCTAAATCAGGAGGATATGACTCAATTCTTGTTGTGGTGGATTGTTTAACTATATATGCTTTTTTTTTTTTTTACGTTTTCGACACCCCTTCACAGCTTCAAGAATGGCTATAATTTTTGTATAAAATTTAGTCAAACTTCATGAAATTTCCCACTCTATAATTTCTGATCAAGACAAAGTATTTCTTATCCATTTTTGGATGGAAATCAAATTGTAGAGTACTTACCTAAGAAAAAGCATCGCGTATCATCTTCAAACCGATGGGCATATGGAAGTAGGAAACCGTTGTTTAAAGACTTAAGATGCTTTCATATGACAAGCTGCACCATTGGTCTACTTAGTTGCCATGGGCAAAGTATTGGTACAACACTACTTTTCACGCATTTGTCAAGTATAGTATTAAGGCAACAAATATGATAACAATAGAGCAACAGTTGCGCGACCAAGATTAATGAGAAGTTAAGTCCTCAGTACTTTGGACCCGTTAAGGAACTAAACGCATAAGCTAGGTTGCTTATCACTTGGAGCTACCTTCTACGTCTACAATTCATCTAATTTCCCATGTCTCTTAATTAAAAAAGGGCCTAAGAAGCTACAAAAACTTGTTAGCAACTATCTCCTCCTCATCTTGGTGCTACCTTGGAATGGGTTGTAGAATTAAAACAGATCCTCAATTTTCATAACTCTGGCCAGGGCGAAGTTCTAGTACAATGGAAAGGGCTATCTACTTATAAAGCTTCCTGAGAACTCATGGAGACTCATTTTACAAGGTGCCTTTTAGAACTAAGGATGGCAACGGGATGGGTTCATGGCGGGCAAACTCTAATGTCCCCTACCCTACTAGGTAATTTCTTGTCCCATACAGGAAATTAAACGAGCCTTTGCTTCATTTAAATTTTTCTTTTTTTAGTTTTTTATAATTCATTTTATTACCCTCATTCATTAAAGTGTGACAATAATATAGTTATTAAATTTTTTTAATTAATTTATTTATTTTTAAAAGTTAAATATATTAGAATTGATGGAATTTCATGAAATTTTCTATTTTAACTTTAAAGTATTGAATTCTTAAATAGAAAAAGAAGTTAAATGGGATGGGGCAAGGTGAGGCCCTTGTTATCCATATCGTCCAAGGGCAAAAAACACCCCGCCCTCTCCTAGACCCGAATGCTCAGTTAAGCGAGTAATATTTCTCCCATTTGAAGCGAGGCCTGTGGGTATCGAGTTTGATAGGTTTTTGGTCATCCTTAATTAGAACCCGAGGGTATTGCTAGGCCTCCTATCCAATACACTTATTCTAGAAGGATAAAAAAAGAATGGAGGATAAAGAGCAACAACAAATTCTATTATAGTTGTAGGATGAGGTGGACAATTAGTTACACACAGGCTATAAATAAGTGACCACTGTTAGTAATAAGGGTTATAACTTTTTAGTGAGTAGTAGTGTGAAAAAGTAGAGTGCTAGCCTTTCTAAAGGCTATATGTTCTTTCTTTTCTACTGCAATTCATTACTTTTCATTAATACAGTTGCTGCTCTTCTAAAGTTCATATCCTCATGCTCTTTTATAGCTTAATTGATCCCTAACATTTTAATACTCCCAAAAAATATGCTAACATGCTCTTTATAATTAATTTTATTACTCCCGAAAAATATTTATTATTTTTCCACATCTTTTATGTTGCTTCTTCCTCGGCTTCAAAACAAATATTGCCATAACAAAAAAGTCATATTGCAATCCAAAAATGAAATATTAAACTACATGTTATCCCAAAACAATCAAACCTTGCCCAAAAATGAAAGCAAACGTGGCAAACGAAATTTTGAATCTAATAATCATCAAGATTAATCTGGGAGTAGCACAACCAAATATGGCTACAGCTAAGGAAAACACAAGGCTCATGTGAGAATATATGGTTCCACTGGTCGTGGAAAGCCGATTCAGCATCGTATATCTGACGTTTGGTGAAGCAAACTCCTACCTGAGGAGAAATGTTATCAACATGTTCTAAAATGCTCTACAATTCTTTAGAAGAGTTACGGAGAATCCCAAGGCTCATATATCAAGATTTTTACACATATACACAACTATTGAGTATCCAGGGGTGTCAAGCGAAGCAATTACACTAAGACTCTTTCCATACACGTTGAGAGACTCAACAAGAGAGTGACTAATCCGCCTCAGAGCATCACTACATGGAACCGAGTAAAAAATTCCATGGCAAATATTTCTCGTCAAAAAGGATGCAAAACCTTAGATGAGATTACTACTTTTCAACAACTGGGCTTAGAATGCTATTCAAAGGCTTGGGAATGACACAAAGGTTTATTCTATCAATGTCTACAACACGGATTGCAGAAGTGAACTTCATGTGAAATACTTCTACATTGATCTTTACTAGGGTTAACGTGGACTTTGCATGCAATGATTTTATCACCCAAAAAAACTATAGATCAAGTTTATCAAATTATGGAGGATCTAGCATTCACTAGTGCGCTTTGACCTACAGAAAGGACGAGTAGAACGAAAGCTACTGGGGTATTCGAAGTTGATTCTTTGACTACATGTTCAACATAGTTGGCATCAATAGCACAGATAGTGGATCAGATGAACACAAATCAGACAGTGGGACTAAGATGTAAACATCGCAGAGAGAACCACGAGAGTTTTGATTATAATGTAGGATATCCTTTTGTTCAGGCAATGGAAGATGTGAACTACACTCAAATTTCTCAAAGACCACAAAACAATCCGAATCCTAACACCTACTACCTAAGCTTTCAATAGAGTAATAATCAAGGGCCTAGATAACGCCATAGTCTACATGACCAAGTTTTTAGTGAACTGAAAAAAATCTTTGTTAGAAGATATTGTTACTAAATTAGCGAAGATATCTATCCAACACATGTAAAGAATAGATAAAACCTTGCAAGCTTAGGGAGCTGCCATCAAGAACTTGAAAACTTAGATGGGACAAATAGGGAAAGCACTTTCAAAGAGACTACTAAGAAACATTGCCCATTGATACAGAGACAAATCCTAAATAGTAGGTAATGGTAGTGGAGATAGTAGAGAAAGAGCAGATTGAGGCAATAACTACCTGTAGTGGAGTTCAACTGTTAGAGATTAATGTAAAGAAATCAGTTGCTAATAAAGAGAAGGTAATACCACGGTTGAGAAGCAATTGGAGAAACCAAAGCAGAACAAAGAAGTGAAGACAGAAAGAGCATTAGAGGATCCAAAGGTTAAAGAAACTGCTCCTATTAAAGAATTTGTTCCACTACTACCTTTTTCACAAAGACTGCAAAAGAGAAAGCTTGATGATCAATTCGAGAAGTTCCTGGATATACTAAAAAGGCCCCACATTAACATCCATTCATCGATGCAATTCTATAGATCCCAATGTATGCAAAGTTCCTGAAGGACATGATATCTAAGAAAAGAAAGCTTCCAGACTAGGAAGAGTGGTATTGATCGAGGAAAGCAGTGCAAGGTTACAAAATAAATTGCCGCCAAAACTCAACGACCGAAGGAGTTTCACTTTAGCTATTTCACTGGGCAAAGGATTTCATTTTCATGGTTTATGTGATATAGGTGCAAGTATAGCTTCCAGACTAGGAAGAGTGGTTTGACCGAGGAAAGCAATGCAAGGTTACAAAATAAATTGTCGCCAAAACTCAAAGACCCAAGGAGTTTCACTTTACCTATTTCACTGGGCAAAGGATTTCATTTTCATGCTTTATGTGATATAAGTGCAAGTGTAAATTTAATGTCTTTGTCTACTTTTAGAAAACTAGGAGTTGGAAAAGTTAAAGGATCGAATGTAATGCTACAACTGGTAGATAGAATCATCATATACCCATGGGAAAAGGTTGATGATGTCCTTATCAAGGTTGGGAAGATGACCAAAATATACCAATAATATTAAGTCGACCTTTTTAGCAACAAGTTGAACTTTGATTGACATGGAGAAGGGTGAGCTAACTGTGAGGGCGGAGGATGCACATGAGATCTTTAAACTATATAATCCATCGAAGCAACCATTAGTACCGAAGGATGTCAAATATATTGCTAAAGAAGTGCAACAAGGCTCGAAGGAGATAGAACCTAAACATCTAAGAAGCCTTGGACGAAAGGAGAATGGAGAGTTCAAAGCTTGGAAGGCAAAAAGAAGATATAAAGTTAGTAATTGCAAGGAGTGTAAGGTTGCAATATTCCAGCATAAACGACCATAATCAATCACTCTGTACAGTCTAGCTAAAGACTATAAACTAAGCGCTCATTGGGCAATTTTCTAACTCTTCTTTACTTTTCTTTCTGTACTGTATATAGATTTATTATTAATTTGTATTAGACTTAGGCATGTTTCAATTTATAGGGTATGCTCTATTATGTTTTGCCTAGGTCCTTGAGTTTACTGTAGGTTACTTCAATTGTTTGGGCTAAGTTACGCATGTTCTAGGTTATTTAACCTTTAATGTTTAATTTGACCACTATGTGTAGGAACATGACGTCATGGAACACTCAAACCAATATAGACTAAGGAAAAAACATGATGAGTGAGATAGTCTAGCCGTCACCAATAGTACCTCACACATTCAACATAACCTTCTTCCTTCTCTTCCATTTTCCCTTATATTCTTACTTATGCTTTAAGACATCGAGAACAATGTCGATTTTAAGTTTAAGGGTGGGAAAAACATTGAGTTTTACTTTTCATGTGTTTTTGAGTGTTTGTATGTTTGGTTTTCGTTATCGCTTTAGTATATAATAGAAAATTATAAAAAATGGAAAATTTTGAAGAATTTCAAAAATATTTCTTTTTTAAGTCGTATGTTTGTGTGGGTTAGATAATCTGGTCAACAATGATGGTTTAATTTGAGATTCAGTGTTGATTTATGAACTGTAGATATGATGCATGTTAGACCGATTGAAGCTTAAACTTGCAGAATTTGATATTATACATGCAAAAAAAATTGAGTTTTACATCATGATGTAATAAGTTGATTCATAGACTGGATAGGTTGGAAGATTCAACATAGATGCCAAACCCAAACCATGCTAAATTATTTATTCTTAGACCAAATTTAGCACAGTTTGTAGTCTTACTGTTGAAAGAAGATGTGGATGTGAATGTGGATTCCTAGTGTGAAAAAGCTATGTGTAGATTATCTTAGACTAACAAGATTAAATTGGGCGAAATTCTTAGGTTGAAGGTCGATTTGTTTGAATAGATGTGTGATAAAGAGCATTTCACCAATCAAGGCATATAATTTTTAAAACTTCTCTTTGATGTATTTATGACTCGAGTTAATTAAGCCTACAAATGTATCTTAAAATCTAGTGCACTAAAGTCATCTGACTTGGGAGCCATTGGCCTAAAGTGAGTTATACACGAGTTATTTAGAAAGCAACCAGAGATGAAAATGCGCAAATTCTATTCGAAGTCTTTTAGCTTGCTATATGGTGTCATCTAGAAAGCTTAAGAAATGGAATGCAAAAAGGGGAAAAAAACTTTTGAAAATCAGAAAAAGCAAGTGCATAAGAAAAGCAGAAACACTAAATGCCTTAGTTAAACCCTAACACTTGTTTAAAGGAATTTGACTTTTGATGAAAGACAATTAGCCTAGTCGAGCCTTGGCGGTCGAAGCAGTCAAATAAATGGAAAATCTTTGTTTATTGATGTATTGACTTGTAGTTAATAATGTCCACCTGAACTAAAGAGGGTGAGGGTAGCAATGAAATATTCGATCTTAAATTACACATCGCAAACGAGTGAAAAAAAAAAAGATAAGAAAATTGGTGGTGTGTAAATCATACGAGAAATGAAAGGATATATTTGACCACAGAGGATTGAGAATTGAAACAACTTGTGTATTCTAATTGATTAATTAATAATTCATACACACATCGATTTTACATTGAAATAGTGGATATTGGTTTGGTGTTGCAACTTTGAAGCATGTTCGTGGATTTAACATTGAGGTCTTGAATATTGAGGTAAAAAATTAGATTGTCTAATAAAATATTTCTGCATGCTTATGTGTTTGTTGTTATTTAGGTGATATTTTTGTTTGAGGACAAAAAATGTTTAAGTTCTGAGGTGTTTACACTGATCGCTGATCTCGAGGTTATTTCTCAGATGATTGTCTCTCCAATGATCCTCTGCCCACAATATTCTTCACTAGGTGATCATTTGCCTCCTACCACTTTTTATTGCACTTCTCGTGTATCTCATCCACCAGTTAGGCATAGTTTTTCTCCCATAGCTCTTTGTCTGTTACCTTTAACACAGTTTCTATCCCCTTCCTATAGACAGGCTATGAAACAAGAGTGTTAGCTGTTGCAATGAATGCAGAATTTGAGGTTCTTGAGACCAACCAAACATAGGATGTATTATACCTTGTCCACGGGCTGTGAAATCCATTGGAAGTGAATGGGTATATTCAGTCAAGTTTCATTTTGATGGTTCTCTTGAGCGCTATAAGACTCGGTTGGTTACCATAGGTGATCGTCAAGAGTATGGAATCGACTACGATGAGACATTTGCTCCTCTGGCTAAAATGACCATCATTTGTCTATTGTTATCTTTTGCCGCTTCTCAATCTTAGTCTCTACATCAAATGGATGTAAAAAATGCATTCTTACATGGTGACCTCAAAGAAGACATTTATATGAAGCTTCCATTTGGTATGCCTCTTCCCTCAGCTAACTCTGTATGTAAGTATGGTCTTAAGCAAGCTCCTCGAACTTGGTTTTACAAGTTTTGTTGTACTCTTTACCAAATGCTTGATACCGTTGTATGGCTGCGTGGTTTTCTAACTAACTTGATTTTTCCCAATCACAGCCTACTCCTTTCCATGGTTACAACACTAGTGCTATTCAGATTGCAGCTAATCCTGTATACCATGAATGTACCAAACATATTGAGGTGGGCTGTCATTATATTCGAAATGCCTATAGTTCTAGGAATATCGTTCCTCCCCATGTTCTCACTACTCAACAAATCACGGATATCTTCACTAAATCCCTAATTCGCCTCAACCATAATCTTCTTGTCAGCAACCAGCTCTTATAAGTGATAGCTGCTGAATTACTTCCTACTTCTTGATATAAAAGTCTCTTTCTACGTATTATCATACTAATATGCAATATCCATAGCTTTTTAGAAGTTTTTGAAAGTATTTTACAATTTAACTAGATCTTGAGATAATGTCACTATTTCTGGAAAAAAAAAATAGATACCACTTCGGAAGTGTATAAATATGCTTCACTTCAAAATTAGTAGCGACTCTCTACTAATTATTATTGTATACTGAAATGATGGTAAAAGATATAGTACAAGATGGTAAAATCACCAAATGTAGCAGTTTTTTTTTTTCCAAATGGAGTTGTGTCTAATGACATCATTAGCAAGTAGGAAAATATTTTATACTTGATGAAGGAAACCAAAGATTGAAGAAGGCAACAATAACTGAGCGGATTGCCACAAGAACTGACACAACGAAATTTACGAGTAAGTAAATGCTAATAAACAGAGAAAAGTCGAACACATGTACTTCAAAAGTCACATATGCTAGCCAATGTTCAGTTACCACAAGTGAAAAATGCTACATGACATAGATTTCCTCAAAATATACAGTGCCCTCAACTTCCCCACCATGAAGGTGTTTGAGCCACATTATTTTAGTAATACTGCATTCTTAATTAGTGTATTGATGGAAAATGTGTGATTAAAAAATAAGAAAAAGTTTTTTTATTTACGTATAATATTATTTTATTGAAAAATATATGGTTGAAATGATGTCATATCACTATTTAATAATGTATTTTTTTGGAATAATGTGGCTCAAACAGGCCCCATATATGATGGCTCTCAACTCAACCTTGTCTGAGCGAAATTCCATCAAAGAATCAAGTTGTGCCTAAGTAAGTCTTTGATTGTGATTAACTAAAATTTATCTTAATAGCTAAGTAGATTGGGTGAGTCACAACCTCATTTGACCAACTACGATTTAATTTCGTTTAAAGGCACATTGTCAAAATTTGTTTCATCTTATGGATTAAGTCAAGCCCAAGGAATCTCGATCCAGCTCAAGCATAAGTCAACTCAATATCAACCTAGACCGAGCATAATTTTTCCTAAGGTCAAATTGAGCCTCGCAAGTCTAGAATGCCATTTGAATAATCCCTCCCATGGATCGAGTCAAGCTCAAAAAGTATCGGCATTTATATACACAATTTGTTGCATTACATTTCCTACACATACCATTCCAATTAACCAAGCTCATAGTCTCAACTTTTTCCAAACTAAAAATGAAATACTTTTTGTCAAAGATGAACTGTCTCCAAAATTTTATTTTGAGATGAAATTAACAAACAAAGTCTTATGAACAAAAATGAATGGGATGGAGCATCAGTTGATGTTCTTTGTAAAATAACTGTAGTGAAAAGAGAAGTAGAATGCACAGTATTCATCTTGCATTTAATGAAAACCAAGTTATCATTTACTATGAATCCTATTTCTTTGGGAGACATGGTTAGCTCCTCAATGTCAGTGAAATCAACCGGTGGCGTTTTTAAAATTTTATTAATTGTTTGCAGCTCTAACAAATACAACTATTAATCACACAATCTTTGTTAGTTAATAAATTACTTAAAAATAATGACTCAAAGGCTTGAAAATGAAAAACATTAATTGTCAAAGTACTTTGTCTCTGCACAAAATTCATGAGAAACAGCAATAGCAATTACCTTCTAGTTGACAAAAAAACGATATGGAGTTAGAGTTTTGATTCACAATGATTTTTCACCCAAATAGAAATTAATAAATTCTTGACATACAAAGTCACTTTTAGATTGATAGAAGTAGCATTAGAAATGTGCCAATAGAATCCCAACCTCATCCACTCCATGTAGACATCACTTGCACACTAAATACCCCATCAGAAGGCAAAGGTCGTCGGTCTAGAAAAAGGTTCGTTGACCATTTGCACTCCGACGATCAAGTTAACGACGAGACTAAAGATAATATGAGTGCAGAAGAGGAAGAGGGGTTTGGTTAGGGAAAGAAAACAAACCTTCATGTGAAATGATTATATAGGAAAATCTAAATTGGCCGAGTGATTAATGGGCTGAGCCCAAGATGAAATTGTTTAATTAAAATGGGCCCAATCAATTATATGTCTATGCCACATCTACCATGTGCGGGTCGAACTTCGGAATATAAGTAGTAAACTAGGCTCAGTCTTACAGATTGCCTCAAAAATATGGGTAGCTCCAATCAGCAAGGACTTACGAATTGCCTCCCATGCGAGCTAGAATAATCGAGACTTACAGATTCCCTCGAAATGTCGCATATAATTTGTCAAAATTTTAACAGCAACTCCTCTATAATATGGACTAAATCAACATGTAATACAATACAATATATCCATTACACATGTACAAAATAAAGAGAAATAGTCATAGTTTAAATTTGTCTAAAATATAATATGCAAAGTGTTTGTAATACATTATAGTAAACCATATGCTTGGACAGATCAGTGTAACAGTATTGCTAATGTGAAACAAGTAACATTTTTATAATGTAGATAAGGTGACATACATTAGCAACAATGTTGCCTACATACTTGGTAGCGATAATGGTACTAAGATAGTAATGGTACTAAGATACTAGATATTGGTATCACAATAGTCCCTAAGTCTGAGTCAAATATTTATATACGAGTTGAATTTGACATATACTGTGATGAAACTAACGTAGAGGCAAGACTCTGAATATTCTGAATGGATAGTAGAGGCAATACTCTGAATGTAAGTATCAGATGCGATGCTCTAGATGTATAAGTAGCAGAGGCGATATTCTGAACATATAAATAGCAGAGGCGATGATATGGACATAAGCAGCTGTGATAAGCTGTCCAGCCATGGGAGGGGTTAACTTCTAAGGTAGCAAGGTGTGGCTCCCTATGAGGTTTCACACTTATCCTTGTCGAAACTATCTTTTTTATTACCTCCTTGCAAGGGGATAGCTCTTTTGCGCAAAGGCTTCTTCCATGGTAAAATCCAGCCATGGAATCTTACGTAGGTTATTGTAGATGTGACAGCCGAAGTAGAAGCAAAGTTTTGAAAGATAGGCATCTGTAACGTAGTTCTTGTAGAGTCATGATGAGCTATTTGAATACAGATATAGCTATGTTATATCTAATGAAGTGATGTGGCTCTGAGTACTGCTGCTTGTGAGAAGCTGATGTAGAAGTATGATGAGCTCTCTTAACTATAAATGTATCTGAATATTGAACTGATGAATCATATCAGAGTCTTATAAGCTAGCCTTGAAATGATGAGGTCTTACAACTAAGTTAGACGATAGTGATAAGTGAGGAAAAAACATCTTATGAAGCCAGGATTAAGCATCTGGTGAAACGGGAAATAAACATATCACTAATAGCTCTCGAACTATCGGAGTCTTATAAGCAGTCTCAGAATGATGAGATCTTACAGCTAAGCTCGATGATAGTGAAAGATAATGAATAAGCACTTCGCAAAGCTAGGAAAAAGCATCTGGTGAGACGGAAAATAGACATCCTGCAAATAGCTTTCGAACTATTGTAGGCAAGGAATAAGTATTTCGTAAAGCCAGGAATAAGCGTCTAGCAAAGTGACGAATAGTGACGAGCGCTTATAGCTAAGCTCGACAATAATGAGAGATGATGAATAAACATCTCACAAAATCAGGAATAAGCATCTGACAAGGTGGGGAATAAACAAGGAGCGCTCTGTTTAAACTCACTGATAATGAGAAGCAAGGAATAATGATCTCGCAAAGCCAAGAATAAGAATCTAGCGAGGGGTGGAATAAATATCCCGCAAATAACTCTAAAACTATCGTTGTCTTATAAACTTGTAGCGAGGGGTGGAGTAAATATCCCGCAAATAACTCTCAAACTATCATTGTCTTATAAACTTGCCTCGAAATGACGAGGTTTTATAGCTAGGCTCGACGATTGTGAGAGATGAGAAATAATATCTCGCAAAGTCAATATTGAGCATCTAGTGAGGCGGGGAATAACATCTCAAACTATCGAAATCTTATTAGCCTCCAATAGACGAGGTCGTATAACTAGGTTTGACAATAGTAAGAGGAGAGGAATAAACATCTCGTGAAGGTAGTTCAAGAAAGGCTCCTTTCGCAATTGTATATCACCTGTACACTGAACACCCTATTAGAAGGTAAAGGCCACCGGTCGAGAAAAAGATCCGACGACCATCTGCACTCCAACGGTTAAGTCAACGACCTAACAATAGATAATATGAGTACAAGAGAAGAAGAATGGGTTTGGTTAGGGTTAGAAAACATACCTTCGGTGAAATGAAATCACACATATATATAGGAAAATGTAAATGGGCCGAGCCCAAGATGCAATTATTTAATTAAAATAGGCCCAATCAAATAGATGTCGTTGCCACGTCAGTTAATGTGGGACTCCGTCCATCATGTGCCACGTAATTTTTGAGTATAACGGAAGTCTTCTACTACAATCAATAATCACTTGCCATAGGTGAAAATTTTATAATACAGGTGTCAGTATAGCAACTCCCGCTATGTATGCTGGCGCTATTGACAAAACACTTACTGGAAGTAAGCCGAACCAGAGGCCTTACTTATGACAACCGAAAATTAAATATTGAAAGCATTACAAATGTGAAGACTGAAGTTAATATTGAAAAATTAACTGCCAACAGGAAGACTCACTCAAATAACTGAACACAAGTAAGAAGTCATCAGATGCGAAATTGTTGCTGACTCGATAACGGCAATACAGAAAACACTTGCTAACAACTTTAATGTAAATATAAAAAATAAAATAAAATGATCTGACCAGGCATGTGTCTTCTGTTGCTGCTAGCTTTCCAGAGAACTCTAAATGAGTTATTGAACAGGATAAAAAAATTTACTGAAGCGCATAATGTCTTTGTTAGAATATAACTAAAAATATCAGCACAAAGGCTAATTGTCATGCTGTCGTTTGTCTCCCACAGCGACATTCAAGAGAAATAGAAATAGCAGCAACCTTCCAGCTCTTAATTCTCAATGCATATGCTGGTTATTAACACAATCCTACTAATTGGAAGGAAATGATTCATATTATTTGATTAAAGAAAACAGAGACCAATAAACAGGGACTCATCTGATTTCCATAAGAAATGCATATGCTGGTTATTAACACAATCCTACTAATTGGAAGGAAATGATTCATACTATTGGATTAAAGAAACCAGAGACCAATAAACAGGGACCCATCTGATTTCCATAAGAACTCATGCAATGAAACACAAAGAAGGGTTAAAAAACATCAGTCTTCAGAATCAGAAGTCTCCTATGGAATGATCAATCTTTCCACCTCAGTCGAATCTGATAAAACGAGCAACCCACAATTGTCCATAGAACACTCATTGCTTCATTAGAATATCAGAATACGAAACTATTGAGTAATACATAATAAAAAGCTCACTTGATAAATGATTTTGGATACGAATCTTTGCTGAAAAAGTAAGGGGACTCGAGTTAGCAATAATTATAGAGACGAATCGAAACCAGCAACCATAAAAAGAAATCTCAGTATTCGAATGATAATGTTATTTCTATTCCTGTTGGAAAGGGCTAATTATCTCCCTGCTGAAATAGGGAAAGAATACAAGACTTGGAAGATATAACTTTTTAGATGTACGGAAACTACTAATTTTACAGAAATAGAGTTCTGGAAAATGGAGAAAGAAATCCTCATATTCGAAGAATAATGTTGATTGAAACCACTAATTTTCAGGATTGAACTAATAAAAAAAACAGAAAACTAACTAAACAAAGTCAAAATTTCATGAAAGAAACGGCTACTAAGAAGTGGTTTAAACAAAATGGCTACTGTCACCAAAATCAGTCATAGCTACTAAGTAGTCATTTCTTATCAATTCATGCTGATAAAAATAACCATTCAAAGTGCCACTCCAATACTAAAAGCTGATTTTTCTTCCCTGCAAATGGCTACTGTCACCAAAATCAGTCATAGCTACTATGTAGTGATTTCTTATCAATTCATGCTGATAAGAATAACCATTCAAAGTGCCACTCCGATACTAAAAGCTGGTTTTTCTTCCCTGCATTCTAATGGATATTCAATATTCAATTGAAGCAAAAAAGAGTGACAAATCACTTAATGAAAAGAAAACACAAATTATGATGATTTAAATTGAATATAACAAGCACATATCTGACAAAACCCTATGGTTTGCTTCTACAAATCAGACGAAACCCAAGTTCATGATCAGTTAAACTAAAATGAAACCTAGAAAAGATCTTCTATATTCGAATAATAATGTTATTTCTATTCCTATGGAAAGGGTTAATTATCTGCCTGCTGAAATAGGGAAGGAATACAAGACTTGGAAGTAGAATTAGAGTTCTGCATGTATAACTTTATATAGATGTACGAAAACTACTAATTTTACAAAATTGGAATTCTGCAAGAAGGAGAAAGAAATCCCCACATTCGAAAAATCATGTCGATTGAAACCATTAATTTTTAGGATTGAACTAATCAGAAAAATAGAAAACTAACTAAACTAAATCAAAATTTCATGAAAGAAGTAACTACTAAGAAATGGTTTAAACAAGATGGCTACTGTCACCAGAATCAGTCATAGCTACTAATTGTGATTTCTTATCAATTCGTATTGATAAGAAAAACCATTCTCTGTGCCATTCGATACTAAAAGCTGATTTTTCTTCCCTGCATTAAAATGGATATTCAAGATTCGATTGAAGCAAAAAAGAGGGACAAATCACTTAATTGAAAAGAAAACAGAAACCTAGAAAAGATCTTCTATGCTCATCCCAATACACAAAGAATGTAACCATAAAAATGAAATTACAGAAATACAAACAGAATTCTCTGAGAACATAATCATAAATAAAATGGAGAAGGAACCACAAACATAATACAAAATCATAGTCAACCACAGAAAATTCACAGAAACAAATCAAATGAAACTCAGTCTTGATCATCACTCCAAAGAACAAAGTCAAGAAAAATGATCCTTATAAATTCGTCCAAATGCACCAGCAAGCATGTGATAAAGACATACACACAGACACACACACACACAAAAGGGGGGAGAGAGAGAATGAGAATAGCTCTAAGAACAACTTCTAAAGTAAACATTCTGAAAATGAAAAAGGAACCACAAACACAACACATAAAATACAAATTACATTAAAGGTTGAACCCACAGCGAATGTGACATCAATAAATCCAGTGAAATTCAAAATTCATCATCATCCAAAGAACAAAAGACCCACAGAGCATCCTTCAATATTCATTTAACGCAGCAAAAAGAATGCAACTAGGAAGACACGGCAATTACATAAATATAGAGAACATTATTACACTTAGAAACATAATTGTTGAAATAACTGAAAAAAATAAAATAATAATAATAATAATAATAATAATAATAATAATAATAATAATAATAATAAATAAATAAATAAATCAAACACGCACACACAAATTATTAATATTCAAACCAAACACAGATTCAATTATAGATTTCGCCCATATAAAATTCACAGAACAAATACAAATACAGCGAAACCCATGATGGATTATCACTCTAAAAGACAACTAATCAAGATCCATCCAAATATAAACAAAACACCAAACACAACCATTAATGATAAATCACTGCTTCGTGATTTCAAATTTATGTGACTTCTCAGAAGGAAAATGATCAATTCATGTCTACGGGAAAAACCATTCTCGGTGCCATATATAAAATGAAAAGAAAAGAGAATTCACTGTTGTGATCATCACTCTGACCCTGAAAAAATCCCGCAGGATAAAGAAAACAAACCAGTGACCCAAATTTTGATCACCAGTTGGACAAAAGAACAAAACCTGGAAACTATCCTTCAAGATTCCTTCTATGCATGAATAAAGAACATGATTGTCGTACCGGAATCCATCTTCAGAAATCCTTGTCTAGTTCTTCTTGACCGAGATACCTCAAGAATCACTCTTGATCGAGAAACCCCAAGCCTCACTTTGAAGAACTAGGGATTATAGTAGGTTCTACATAACGGTCTTATTTTTATAAATTTCATATTACTCCATTGGATTAAGAACAAATAAACGGTTCAGATTTTAGGGAGCTCCCAAGTAAATTACAAGCCCCTTGCAAAATTTACCGTTGGATTAACTTTTATTCCTTCTGTGGAGAAAATAAAAACCTTCTTCAATTTATTTTCTTTATTTTTTGTCATTATATATTTACAGCTAAAAAGGTATTAATTTGAGGAAGCCTATTTTGCGTGTTTTGTTTAATTTTAATAATTTGAAACAAAATTTATCAAACATTGACAATGAAAATGAAAAGTCCAATTGTATTCTATATGGAAAAAATTAAAACTTGTTGTAGCAAGCATGTAAATTAAAAGAAGTTGAAATTATTAAATTTTCTCTTTTTTTTTAAAAAAAATTTTTTTATATTAATTTCTTTCTCGAAATGTCATTATTCATGTTAGTTTGTCAATTGAACTCCTAATACAATCAAAGATAACACCAAATCAAAAGAGAAATTAAAAACCGAAAGAGAGTTTACGACAGAAAAGAGCTCTAAATCAATCACACAAAAAAGTCCTATACAACAAAAGATTCTCAAACGAGCAATATTATGCTCATTTGGAAGAGGTTCCTACACAATTTTTTTTCTGAGTTTAAATTTAAAAATTGTTTAATTGAATGAATTACAATATAATAATGAATTTTTCATATAAAATTTATCTGTTTGTCATGTCATAGATTAAGTAGATGATGATTGATACACTCACGCGTTGAAATTTTAACTACTATTTTTCAATTAGGTATAAAAAATGAAAACCACCTAGGGCTGATGATTTTTACATTCAAAAGATTAACTTTTGCATTAGTATGGGTGAAAACATTGTTGGAGAGTGTAGTTTAAGTAAAATTTCATGTCGATCATAAAAATTATTTATGAATAATGACATTTCGAGAAAGAAATTAAGTGTTATGTTGTTTAGTCTATTTTGAATGTGTTTCAATTACGATACTTGATTAGTTCCTATCAGACAACTTAATAACCACACTAGAAGTCGCATTCATATATTTTCTATCAATGGGATTTTAAATTATTCAAACTATCGTCAACAAAGTTTTATAATTAAAATGAAACTTTACCTGAAGTACTACAACAAATTGTGCTTATTACTTAAATATGCGAGGGATAATTGTATCAAAGTCCCAAAATTTTTTAAAATGTACATATTATACCCAAATCTTTAAATTTCAGTAGCAAATGATCCAAAGCTTTCAAAATTGTGGTGAATGAATCGTTAGTTGACAAGAGTCGGCGTTCAACCATAACTTGATGTAACTTTTAAAAGGTTAAATAGACTTTTAACCTTTGATTAATTAAAAATTTGCATTGTAGGTCCTAAAGCTTTCATGATGTGCAACGGAGGTCCCAAACATTTAATAAATAGATGTTGGATGACCTCTAACGACTTTCATCCAAAAAGTTATCAACTCACCAAAATTATTCGTCTTCCCAATTCACTTAATCACCCAACCCCAATGCCTAATCCCTAGCTCAAAAGTGTTTTGAAGTGGTAGCAAAATAATTCTAAGCACTATTTTAGTTTGGAATCTTTGGATACTTAATTTTTAGATTTAGATTTCTAGTGAGCCTTATTACCCTAGTTGAAGTTTGGAGGTTGAGACATTCAAACTTAGGAAGAATCATATCGAAGTAATGACTTTTATTAGTGAAACTCAACCAAACTTGAGTGTGAAACAAAAGAGCATAGTGTAATCTACCTTAGAATAAAAACCATGGGTAATTGATTGAAAAAATAAGTACATACACACATCGATCGAGCATAGAATAAATAAAGAATTTGTTTTAGTTGAATTACTCTTATCTCCTATTGTTACTATAAAAGGAATTAACTATTTAGTTTTTTGTCCATAAAACGGACATTTGCATAGTCTGTAGGTGATTGGTACTTCAACTGAAACATAGCAAAGCATGTTTTGATTTTGGTTGTGGATGATACAGTTAAGCTTACTTTAGGCTCACTAAAATCCCTTTTCTTCTCCATCAACAATTGTCTTAGTAATCAATCCAAGTATTAAATTGCAGGTACATGCAATGTAGCTGTTACCAATTCTTAGAGAATATGGTGAGTTAATGTCCTTTCGCACGTTATAAAAAGTATGCACAATGTTGAATCATATTACAAAATTCAGTTATCCTACATTTATGTACCGGGTTTTGATTGACATTTTATGTCCATAAGAACTTAATGTGTAATAACAATGAAATGATGGTGATCAATTTGTTCATTTTTAAAATCTGGGGATTAACTTGCAAGAGAGTAATAAAATGGAGACTAACGATTTCTCATTGGAGCAGGATTCAAAATCTATATAATTATAGGTTTTGACCTTGCGTGATAATTCTAAAATTGTCAAGCATATTTATCATATTAAAGATTTTAAGATCATTACAACCCGTGTCAGGCTTACTTTTGTAATGCTGTAATTTTAAGAGATTTAGGGTGCTTTTGATTACATGTATGTAATTTGCATGAAAAGAAAATAAATTTTAGGTAATTCAATTGCCTAGAATTTATTTGTATGAAAATTGTCAAATAAATGTGTTTGATTGATTTAATTTTCAATTTAGAAAACATTATACTTGTTCATTTTTTTATTGGTGGGTAGATGAGAGAAAGTGGATAAATAAGAGAGAGTGAATCTATTGGAAAATAAAATCCTACTATCCCTAAATACAATATTATCTTTAATTTTGAGGAAAATATGGTCACGTGAAAAAAAGTATGAAAATATTTTTCATAGAAAAATGGCAATCAAATAGAAGTAATAATTTTGGTGAAAAACACATTTTTCACGAAAAATATTGATAATCAAACGCACCTTTAAATTTTTTTGTGATGAATAAATAACAGTACTAAGAATGTAAACTTTTTTATTCTGGAAATGTTGTATGTTTCAAAATCAACATTTTAACTTTTGGTAATCAAAAGTCATACACTATTGAAATTGTATATAATTAATATAAAGGGTATCAGTTAGATAATATCTATTTGTATTATTATTATCTTTGGTAGTATTATAAAATTTATTTTTATCATTTTAAAAATATATAATGTATTTACCAGTGTTATTTTAAAATGAAAACATTATATCTAAAAATTTATTAGATTACAAAACAAAAGAATAGTTTATATAGTAGCAAAAAAAAAAAAGAATAATAATTTTAATTAATTGGTGTTAAACTTTGTATTTTGGTCATTGATAATTGGAGAAGTTAAAAGTAGACTCTGACAATTTACTAAGTTGTTGCTTTTCAATGTTTGTCGCCAGATGATACAAATTTCTAATTAATTTTACTAAAAACCTAAAGTAACTTTTGTTTTTTAACAATCGGAAGTTAAACATTTCAGTCAATTCCAATGGAGTTTAACTTAGCCAAATATAATTCGATCAAAAAAAAAAAAATTGTTTGGGAAGTGTTCACAAACAATTTAAATTATAAATAAATAAAATGAGTAATGGCTAAGTGAGTTATATTTGCGTCATTCGAGTGTGGACAAGCGTGAGTTGAGTATTTAAAATAGTTTAGAAACATGAGCCAAATGTAGGCAAAATTAGCTTACACAAGCATTGTTGAACTTCCTGGCTTCTTTCAAGCATCAACTTTTTCTTTCATACAAAATACTTGAAAATGAAAATGATATTAGGACGTTGAGAAATGTTATGCCATAAAAAATGAGAAAATAGTTGCAGAGTTCTGTATTAATATTTCTATCATATAGCAAAGTTTTTATTAGTTTCTAGATGGAAAATGATAAACAGGCAGGCTAAAAAATGAGAAATGAAAAACTAAAAACTGATTGATGTGGCAGTAAGTTGTTGAGTGTGTGTGTGTGATTTTTTTTTTTTTTCAAAACCCTCCAATCATGCATCGACATGTATGCAGCCTGTTTCTGTAGCAATGCTCTTTCGAGATATAGAATTCCTTCATGCTAAAATAAGTTTTAGCTCTTGTTTGGTGAGGATTGAAATTCATATTTTTAAAGTTAAAGTTAATAATTAATTTTCATTTAATATTTTTATGAGACTCACAACTTTTTAACAACATATTTTATCAACTTTTAAGAAAATCTACTAAAAAAATATTTTAATCTCCATCAAGAGCCTAATTTGCTTGGCCTAGTATCTTTCCATGTGATTAGCATCAATAGTATGTAATATTATAGAGAAATATTTTGATCTCAATTTTTTTTAAATTTATTTTTTTCTTTTTCAAATTCATTTTCGATCACACATTTTATGAGACTAACAATTTTGTCTAATCACATATATCATCAATTTTTATCAAAATATACTAAAAATCTTATTTTTAGACAAATCAAGCATGGGATTTATAGACAGTTGGAAGATATGTGTGTGGATGAGGACTCTAACAAAAAATAAATGCAATTCACATTTTGGAATATGTAAAAGAGGCGACAATTAACAAGTAGAGAGAGAATTTCTTTTATTTTTCAAAAACGAGTATTATCAGAATTAATTATTGATGGAGATCAAAAGATTACATCAATTGATATAATTAACCCTAATACTTTACTTGTTAAAAACTTTCTTTAAAGAAAAAATCAAATGAAATATAATTTTTCCGGTTTCTTCAAAATATTTTCTTAAGTTGCTACTTTAAGGTATTAGAAAATATTGCATAGTCAATCAATAAGAAATTAAAAATCATACTTTTTGAAAAATGTTTTCAGTATAAAATTCAAATGTTTGTTTGAAGTCTAATTTGATGCAAAGGAGACAATAACAAAAGCGAACTCGATGATGCGAAGGAAGAGCCGTCTTAATGATCAGATTTTTGATATGGACCGAATATCTAAAAATGGATATCAACCAAAGATAGCAAAAGAGGTGTCAGTGGTGGTTATTGGGTAGTGGTTTAAGGCTAGTTGCCGATGGTGGTTCAATTTGGCTATGTGTGTATGTGTTTTTGTGTATAAGTAGAATCAAAAGCAGTATTTTAAGCAATAAAAAGGTATAACGGGTGAGTTCGAAACCTTTGAAAGAAGGAGAAGTGGTGGGGGTAATTTTTCAACAGAAAAAACTTCAAATTTGACATGCATGTTTAGAATCAAGTCCACTGTTCCGTGTCGAGTAAAACTTCACCAATTTGTTACTGAATAATGCTATTTAGTCTTATTGAAATTACAACCCCAGTTTAGATGGCGTTAATGTGACATTGAATGATTGATGAAATAAATAAGTCACTTAGTCCATGTTTGAACCACATTCTAGGAAAAAATGCATTATTCATATCAAATCAATAAGAAATGTATGATTAAAAAATAAGGAAAAAATTTTTATTTGCGTGTAAAATTATTTTATTGAAAAATGTGTGGTTGAAATGATGTCAAATTACTGTTGAAAAATGTATTTTTTTTTTTGAAAATAATGTGGCTCAAACAAGCCCTTAATTTCACTTTTCATTCAACATATCATTTAATGTCACCTAAATTGAGGTTGTGACCCTAGTGTGGCTACATAGCATTATTTTCTGTCCTTTTAACAAAAACTGTGGATTAACATAAATAGTTACTAAAACCAATTTTTTTTTTTGTGCTTGGTTGATAACTTCATTAAAATTGTATCACTTTTTAATTGACTATACTTCAAGTTTTATCATAAATATGAAATTCTCAACTTTTGTCATACATGTCATATAATTCAATGATGTGGGCCAAGAGGATCATGAAATAGATTAATCCATTCATCACCATAGGATGGTCATTTATGTGTCATGAAAATCGCCACCAATATTCTTTAATCGAAATTTTGTAAATCAACTTTATTCAAGGACCTTCATCTATTTGTATCCAAGTGTGATTGTTGTCAAACGAGTAATATATCTCGAAAGCATGATATTCTATCGAGTTATATCTCGAAAGCATGATATTGCTTGGTTTTGCTCGAAGAGTGCCAAAGGGTAAACTTGGTGCTGTTAATAAGTGCAATTCTTCATACAAATGTTTGTTTATTTCTCAATTTTATATTGATTTTTCCTTTATTTTATTTTTATTTATTATTTTTTTGAGGTAGGAGTGAGCTTTAACAGAGAATGAGGAGTTGTGGATCAAAAGATATGAATGGAGGAGGCTCGGGATCAAAAAGATTCGACAGGGGATAAAAAAAAATAGTAGATTTGGACTTAAATTCGTAAAAATATCTCCATATGGCTGCTTCCAAATTTATTTTGTTGGAACTTTTTCAAACTTAGGCAATTTCGACATTTTGCTTGTGTAAGAATTTTAATGATGTTTTGGACATTAATGGCACATTTTTCAGAACGACAAGGAGAAAAGATAAATGAAACTTCTGAAATGATACGGGAGAAATTAAGAGGACATTTAGCCTTATTTAGTATTCATTAAAATTATAATTCATGTTTTCCCTTTTCTTATTACTATTCTAAAATACATTTTTTCTAAATTCTCATTATAATGGAGGGTCAAACAATGGCTTATTAATTTCAACTCATTCAAATTCGCGTAATATAGCTAAAATGAGTTTTATCATTTTTCATACTATAGAATGTAGTTGAATTAATTAAAGAAATTCTTTTTTTTTTATCAATTTCAATATTTAAAATATATTTATACTTCATTTTCATTGTCAAGTTTAAGTGAATTTTATTTAAAAAATTATTTAAATTGAGAAAAATAGATTACAGATTTCCAATAATAATGATCAGTTTTCCACATTAATGTTTTTGTGGTTATGCATATTATAATGACAAAAAAAAAATTGTATTTTCGAAACAATAAAACTTAAATCCAACAGTAAAATTCGGCACTAGCTTGTAATTTACAGCTGGCAAGTTCTTGAAATATGAACCATTTATTTAGAAATAATCCAACGGTGGAATTGAAATTGATGGAAATATGACCGTTATGCATTACTTTTTTATAACCCCCATGTCCTTCAACTAGAGGCAAGTCATTGAGGTTTTCTATTAGTGTTTTGAGCGATGAGTTTAGGGGTTCTCTATCATGAAGAACTACAGAAGTATTTCTGAAGACTGATTCAAGTACTACAACAAATAAAACAGGTGAGTTTAAAGACAAATACAATAGTTTCTTTACTAATATAAGATTCATGTTCTTATTCCTGCATAGAATGAATCTTGAAGGATAGTTTGAATTTGGGGTTTTCCATCTCTGATCCAACTAAAGATCAATTTTAAACACTGGAGTTTTTTTGTCCATTTTCCAAGTGTTTTTAGCGTATGTATTTTTCCATCAAGAAGAATTGGACGAGGATTTTTGACGATGAATTCAAGTGCTGTTCCAGATCAACAGAGAAGTAAGTTTATAATAACATAGTTAACAAAAAAACAGGTAAGTCACATTTTCACAATTATTTCTATAATTTCTTTATATATATGATGATAAATCGGGTTTCAGGGGATTCTGTTTTTGTGCATTTTCTGATGCTTTTCATTGAATCTCTAAGTTATGGGATTCAGCACTTGTGTTATCTTTTGTTTCCATTAAATATTGTTCTTTGTTAGTTCATCAGGATGCATCTTGTAAGAAATTTTCTGGGTTGAATTCATGGTCAATTTTGGGTTTCGCTATGATTATTTCTGTGAAATCTATGTGAGTTTCGGCTGGATCTTTAATGGTTGTGTTTGGTGTTTCTTTTCGTTCAATGTATGGCTATTTCAGCAATTGTATACCTAGAGTGATAATGTTCTTTGTTGTTTATGTAATTCCTTTGTCTTTATAATTGAGATCTTTTTTGGTGCGTTTGGATGGGTCTTGAAGCATTTACCCTTTTGGACTGATAATCAATCTTGGATTATACTGTATTTGTTTTGTTCTTTGAATTTTATATTCGCTGAATCTTTCATGAAATTTGTATTTGATTTGAATATTGATTAGTTTTGGGTTCACTTTTCGTTTTATGTGTGGTTACTTCAGCAATTGTGTTCTAACTTCTAAGTATGTCATGTTCTCTTTGTTTCTTTAATTTTTACATTTTTGGTGCATTGTCTTGAATCTTGATTGATATTCCATGGGTTCAATTTTTTGTTTGTTAGATTTATTTATGTGAATTCTCCATGCATTTTAGGTGCATCTAAAGAATTTGTGCTTTTTGTGTTTGGATTGAATAAGTATAACTAGTAAGTTGCGGGTATTCTTTTTATTTTTTGTATGCATATTTCAACAGTTTTTTTTTCCTTCCTGTGATAATGTTCTCTTCATTAAGTAATTTGTGTGTCGTTATGATCAAGTTATTTTTGGTACATTTGGGTGAATATTGAAGGATCTTTGTGGATCTTGTTCTTTAGATGATGATCAATCTTGGATTTCAATGGATTTGTTTCTGTGAATTCTTCGTAGGTTGAATTTTTAACGTACTTTGTGCTTTTATTTTTGGTTTATACCCTTTTTCTTTCTACATCTGGTTATTTTGAAAATTATATGTTCTCACTACAATGTTCTCTTTGTTTCTATAATTTCAGTGTTCTTATAATATTCTTTGATGTTGCATTTGGATGAATTTTAAAGGATCTTTTTCGGATTTTGTTCTTTGGAGCGATGATCAATATTGGGTTTCATTGGATTTCTTTATGTGAATTTTATGTGAGTTGAAATTTCAATGTAATATGTTCTTTTGTGTTATGTTTGTTATGGATCCTTTTTGAGAAGAGGAAGAACTTGTTTCCACTCTCAGGTGAAGAAGGTATGAAACGATGGGACCAATTAGGTTTGAACTTGTTTTGCTCTTTACGTTCATTTTAAAGATGTGATGTAAAAGCATCATTTTATTAATGCTTGCTTACGTTGTTAATCAAATTAATTAGGAAGAGAGTGGTACAGAGAGAGATTCAGATTTTCGTGTGATGATACCTTCTCATCCTTCTTAATTTTTCTATATTCTTGTACAAATTGAATTTGAGTTAGCTTATAGCAAGTTTCCATTAAATATTGTTCTTTGTTAGTTCATCAGGATGCATCTTGTAAGAAATTTTCTGGGTTGAATTCATGGTCAATTTTGGGTTTCGCTATGATTATTTCTGTGAAATCTATGTGAGTTTCGGCTGGATCTTTAATGGTTGTGTTTGGTGTTTCTTTTCGTTCAATGTATGGCTATTTCAGCAATTGTATACCTAGAGTGATAATGTTCTTTGTTGTTTATGTAATTCCTTTGTCTTTATAATTGAGATCTTTTTTGGTGCATTTGGATGGGTCTTGAAGCATTTACCCTTTTGGACTGATAATCAATCTTGGATTATACTGTATTTGTTTTGTTCTTTGAATTTTATATTCGCTGAATCTTTCATGAAATTTGTATTTGATTTGAATATTGATTAGTTTTGGGTTCACTTTTCGTTTTATGTGTGGTTACTTCAGCAATTGTGTTCTAACTTCTAAGTATGTCATGTTCTCTTTGTTTCTTTAATTTTTACATTTTTGGTGCATTGTCTTGAATCTTGATTGATATTCCATGGGTTCAATTTTCTGTTTGTTAGATTTATTTATGTGAATTCTCCATGCATTTTCGGTGCATCTAAAGAATTTGTGCTTTTTGTGTTTTCTCCATGCATTTTAGGTGCATCTAAAGAATTTGTGCTTTTTGTGTTTGGATTGAATAAGTATAACTAGTAAGTTGCGGGTATTCTTTTTATTTTTTGTATGCATATTTCAACAGTTTTTTTTTCCTTCCTGTGATAATGTTCTCTTCATTAAGTAATTTGTGTGTCGTTATGATCAAGTTATTTTTGGTACATTTGGGTGAATATTGAAGGATCTTTGTGGATCTTGTTCTTTAGATGATGATCAATCTTGGATTTCAATGGATTTGTTTCTGTGAATTCTTCGTGGGTTGAATTTTTAACGTACTTTGTGCTTTTATTTTTGGTTTATACCCTTTTTCTTTCTACGTCTGGTTATTTTGAAAATTATATGTTCTCACTACAATGTTCTCTTTGTTTCTATAATTTCAGTGTTCTTATAATATTCTTTGATGCATTTGGATGAATTTTGAAGGATCTTTTTCGGATTTTGTTCTTTGGAGCGATGATCAATATTGGGTTTCATTGGATTTCTTTATGTGAATTTTATGTGAGTTGAAATTTCAATGTAATATGTTCTTTTGTGTTATGTTTGTTATGGATCCTTTTTGAGAAGAGGAAGAACTTGTTTCCACTCTCAGGTGAAGAAGGTATGAAACGATGGGACCAACTAGGTTTGAACTTGTTTTGCTCTTTACGTTCATTTTAAAGATGTGATGTAAAAGCATCATTTTATTAATGCTTGCTTACGTTGTTAATCAAATTAATTAGGAAGAGAGTGGTACAGAGAGAGATTCAGATTTTCATGTGATGATACCTTCTCATCCGTCTTAATTTTTCTATATTCTTGTACAAATTGAATTTGAGTTAGCTTATAGCAATCTTTTTTCTGAGTTCATTTAGGTTCTATAATTTCACGTTTATGATTATGTTCTTTGTTGGGATGGATTTAGAATGATATTTTTCGGGTTTTGTTCATTGGTCTGATCAGCACTTCAAGTGTCAGTGGCACTGAGAAAGGTTTTTTTTTCTTACCAACATGAAGTGATTTGCTTCCGACGTTGGATTGATGGAATCTGCTTGCGTTTTGGATCACCATAAGTTGAATTGATCCAAAGTAGTGAGTGATTCTGGGTTGCCATGTTGTTTTACGTAATTATTTTATCCATAATATTAGGAAGTGTTTGATTTTCGTTTTTGCAAATAAACATATCTTGTTGTGAGTATTGAATTATTATTAGTTCCCCAAAATCAGTGCTTTCGATTATTAACACGAGATTTCAAATTTTGAGATAAATTTCTCAAAGTTGGAGTTTTTTTATTCATCTACGAAGTTTGCTCAAAGCCTTGTCGTTCCTTCCCTTTTCAATAGGACTTAAAAAAGAGTCGTGATTAAAAATTTTTGGGTCCCATGAAATGTGATTAAAATTAATTGGGTTGACTTTAACTTGATATTTTAATTGGATTTTAATCCAAATCAAGCAGGAGTTAAATTTAACATGTTTTTTTAAAATTTGAGATTTTTTTCCTTTCGAGATTTTTTCTATAAAACTCTATTTCTGCTTTAACCCTTTCCAGCAAAGATTCAAGCCTCCATTATTTATCTCGAATGACACTTTAAACATAATGGTGGGTGATTAAAATTTTCTTTTTATGTTGGCAAGTAATTATTGAATAGTATGGATCATCAGTTCATGTTGCATTTTTGGATTCTCAAATATAGATAGTAAAGTGCATGCTCCAATGATTGAAATAGACTTCATGGTGTAGGAATTTATTAGATTCGACTTGCAAAAAGATTATTGTGAATCATAATCCTCTTATTGAGCTCCTTTCTTTCCAATTTGTACTCTATTGCCAGAAAGGATTGGTAAGGAGTAGCAGAGAGCAACCCGTTACTGTCATTTCTCCCGAAGTATGACAATAAATATATATCATATTTGTACTAACAAATATATCACACAAAAACGTGTGATTCATGTTTAGATTTGTTAGAGCTACAAACAGGAAATTTCTTCACTAGATATGGAGGAGCTTCCAAACCTTCTGATGCTTACTTCTCTTTGTGGTGAACACTCATTTGCATACGAGTTCTTTTGACAAACATATCTTGTCAATTCTGAGTGTCATTTTTTCTCTTGTTTCTTAAGAAGGTGACATTGGTAATAATAAATCATGAAGAATTTGGGGTGTAGTGTTTCTATAAATAAAAATATATCAAACTTAGTGAAAATTCGATTAGGTACATAATCTTTGTCATTGCACTCTTACTATGTGAATTAATTATATTGCTAAAATGTCCACTTGTTGACAAATGTTTGTTCTTTTTTACTACAAAATGGTCATCACAATATATGATCACACTTAGAAAGTAAGATTAAAAGCAAGGAATAGATTAGCAGAGGAGCAGAATATTTTATTTGACAACCAATGGAGAAAGTAAGTCCGATTGCAACAAAACAACTGAACTCTTCAACCTGAACCTGTCGGACACCTTGAACCAATGTTCGATTCAATGAACGAAGCTCCGAAATTTCTCCACCTAAAAAATAAGTACGACCACAACAAAACAATTGAACTCTTTAACCTAAACCAAACTTCGCCTGTCACACACATCTCTTCCTCTTTCACAATACACCCAAACATTAGGTTTCCAAAGCACATCTTGATAATGACATCCTAGCAGTTAAATACTGGAACTTGTACAATCAACGCCTCTCCAATACAACGCAAACGCCCTTGTGGACATTCAAGTCTCCACCTGCTCCAGAGAATATGTATCCCTGGAATCAAGAGTACTCTCTGACTCTTCCAATACTAAACAGCCCTATATTGGCCTCATCCAAAATGTTTGATTGTTTCCCGTCCTTTGCTCAACTATAAGAACTTGACCATCTTCTCTATACAAAATTGTGTCCATAAACAAAGCTGATAGCGAATACAACCCAATTAAGGCCAAATCTTCTTCATCATACTTTACTGCAATGACTCCAAATCAGCGACGATCTTCTTAAACACGGCCAGCTGATCTTCTAAAGATTCATCTTCTGCCATGCAATGAAAATATAGCTGTTGTCTTCTCCTTCCGATCCTTCCGTTGTTTCTCCTTTTGTCGAATCCCAACAACGCATCATTCAAATCGTCTGGCCAATACAGCTCATATATTTACTTGTCACAACGAAAATCTTGTATTGTGATCCAAAAACAAAATTTCATACCTCATGACTACCATTGATAACAAAAACCTTGAACAAAATCACAACCTTGCTCTGATACCACTTGCTTATGAAACGAGGAGTTGAATGAAGAGTATTTTAAAACAATATTAAGAATAAGAAATAGATTGGCATAGGAACCGATTATTTTATTTAACAACCAATGGAGAAAATAATACTAAACTGAATGAAGAGTTATAGAGGCTATGTCAAAACCCTAGATACTAGATGAAAACCAGGTAAAATACATGTGAAGGAGAAAATCTCAGACGGAGCTGTCGCTAGAATGCAGTAAAGCTCGCCTACTACTTCAGCATCCTACTTTCTACCCTCTTTATAATTTTTTTGCTCATAGATTTCCTCATCCACCTCTTTTTTTTTTTTTTCCATAAGACTTCATTTATTAATTTTGTCTCAAAATCAAAGACAATTCATTTCCATTGTTTTGATGCATATGTTTTAATACTAACTTTCAACTTTATATATAAGCCAAATTACATCAACCTTCAACTTTATTTGATGCGACTTATTGTTATGAGGCAATTAACATATTTGTTTTATTTTTATTTTTTGCACATAGCAATATTTGAAATTTAAATAATGTATATATAATATCACATACCAACCAAGGCCCCTTATGCAAAATCTTAACCAGACGCATGCATAATTGATGCTTTCAATCTCGATTCCCAAAGAATGAAAAAAACCTGCTTTTGTTATCAAAGTTACGAAGGCAACTTAGGAATTAGAATCGAAAAAATATACTTACAATGCCTTTAATCATTGAAAATTTAGAAAATTCTAAAAAAATTCGAACGGTGTTGCTCTCAATGGCTAATATGCATGCATTAGAATAATAATCTTCAGATAATCCAAAATAATTCCAATGGACTATTCAAAAAGGTGTTGCTCTTGATTGCATCTACTCAACCTTTTTTTAGCCATGCAAAATCTTAACCAAGCGCATGCATAATTGAACCTTATATTATGAACTTTTAATCTGGATTGGTAAGGAGTAGCAGAGAGCAACCCGTTACTGTCATTTCTCCCGAAGTATGACAATAAATATATATCATATTTGTACTAACAAATATATCACACAAAAACGTGTGATTCATGTTTAGATTTGTTAGAGCTACAAACAGGAAATTTCTTCACTAGATATGGAGGAGCTTCCAAACCTTCTGATGCTTACTTCTCTTTGTGGTGAACACTCATTTGCATACGAGTTCTTTTGACAAACATATCTTGTCAATTCTGAGTGTCATTTTTTCTCTTGTTTCTTAAGAAGGTGACATTGGTAATAATAAATCATGAAGAATTTGGGGTGTAGTGTTTCTATAAATAAAAATATATCAAACTTAGTGAAAATTCGATTAGGTACATAATCTTTGTCATTGCACTCTTACTATGTGAATTAATTATATTGCTAAAATGTCCACTTGTTGACAAATGTTTGTTCTTTTTTACTACAAAATGGTCATCACAATATATGATCACACTTAGAAAGTAAGATTAAAAGCAAGGAATAGATTAGCAGAGGAGCAGAATATTTTATTTGACAACCAATGGAGAAAGTAAGTCCGATTGCAACAAAACAACTGAACTCTTCAACCTGAACCTGTCGGACACCTTGAACCAATGTTCGATTCAATGAACGAAGCTCCGAAATTTCTCCACCTAAAAAATAAGTACGGCCACAACAAAACAATTGAACTCTTTAGCCTAAACCAAACTTCGCTTGTCACACACATCTCTTCCTCTTTCACAATACACCCAAACATTAGGTTTCCAAAGCACATCTTGATAATGACATCCTAGCAGTTAAATACTGGAACTTGTATAATCAACGCCTCTCCAATACAACGTGAACGCCCTTGCGGACATTCAAGTCTCCACCTGCTCCAGAGAATATGTATCCCTGGAATCAAGAGTACTTTCTGACTCTTCCAATACTAAACAGCCCTATGTTGGCCTCATCCAAAATGTTTGATTGTTTCCCGTCCTTTGCTCAACTATAAGAACTCGACCATCTTCTCTATACAAAATTGTGTCCATAAACGAAGCTGATAGCGAATACAACCGAATTAAGGCCAAATCTTCTTCATCATACTTTACTGCAATGACTCCAAATCAGCGACGATCTTCTTAAACACGGCCAGCTGATCTTCTAAAGATTCATCTTCTGCTATGCGATGAAAATACAGCTGTTGTCTTCTCCTTCCGATCCTTCCGTTGTTTCTCCTCTTGTCAAATCCCAACAACGCATCATTCAAATCGTCTGGCCAATACAGCTCATATATTTACTTGTCACAACGAAAATCTTGTATTGTGATCCAAAAACAAAATTTCATACCTCATGACTACCATTGATAACAAAAACCTTGAACAAAATCACAACCTTGCTCTGATACCACTTGCTTATGAAACGAGGAGTTGAATGAAGAGTATTTTAAAACAATATTAAGAACAAGAAATAGATTGGCATAGGAACCGATTATTTTATTCAGCAACCAATGGAGAAAATAATACTAAACTGAATGTAGAGTTATAGAGGATATGTCAAAACCCTAGATCCTAGATGAAAACCAGGTAAAATACATGTGAAGGAGAAAATCTCAGACGGAGCTGTCGCTAGAATGCAGTAAAGCTCGCCTACTACTTCATAATTGATGCTTTTAATCTCGATTCCCAAAGAATGAAAAAAACCTGCTTTTGTTATCAAAGTTACGAAGGCAACTTAGGAATTAGAATAAAAAAAATATACTTACAATGCCTTTAATCATTGAAAATTTAGAAAATTCTAAAAAAATTCGAACGGTGTTGCTCTCAATGGCTAATATGCATGCATTAGAATAATAATCTTCAGATAATCCAAAATAATTCCAATGGACTATTCAAAAAGGTGTTGCTCTTGATTACATCTACTCAACCTTTTTTAGCCATGCAAAATCTTAACCAAGCGCATGCATAATTGAACCTTATATTATGAACTTTTAATCTTGAATTCTATTTATTTTGATGTTAAAACACATTTTTAATTATTGAATGATTGGCATAGATTTTACTTCTTGTACAATTATATGCGCAATAGTTGTATGAGGTTTTGGGCAGATGGAAAATAAGTTAGACATTATGTTAATTGTCTTAAAATCCGATAGGGGATTGAAATATACCACTATGTTTTACGTGATCTTTAAGTATTTATAAATCTTTAATGCATAAATGTTCATATTTGTTATAGAAATATAGTCGGGTCACATGTAAAAATAGGTTTAATTCTACTCGAGTGAGATTGTTAAACAAATTAGGAATATTGATCTTCGTAAATTAATCGTGTTGTCAATTTTTATAAAATTCGGGTTAAAGATATAAAGGGATTCGGGATCCTAGTACGCATTTATTTATCATATAAAAATAAAACTTTCATTTAAATCACGCATTTAGTTTTAGTTAACTTAGGCTTTATATTTATAGAAAAGTTATTAAATCATAATTTAGTTAGCGAAAAATCACGAATTTCTATTGTTTCAGTTAAGGCGAAGATAATTTAAATTTAAACTAATACAATCTCTGTGGGATGACTTGGACTCAAAAGGTCCAGTTATTACTTGAACGCGACCAGTGCACTTGCTGTATAGGATTTTTCCTGGGCACTAATTCGAACTTTTCTTCTATTTATTTTTTTTACAGTTGTTTTAGCACCTTTATTTTCTCTTACAGACATTTTATGCGAAATTTGAGGGACAATGAATTGATACCAACTGATCCAAAAATTGAACGTACTTTTTACCGTAGGCCCAAGGGAACATGCTAGTTGGACAACCAATCTTGACCAATGTCATTCATTTGTTCCAAAATGGACATCAATTTTTTTAGAGATGTGTCAACACTTTAAATATCAAGGGGTTTTAGATGATGCGATCAGATTGAGATTAATCCACATACTCTAAAGGATAGAGCACTTGAATTGTTAGATTTACAACTACTAAAAAATTCTACACCAAATTCTTTCCACCGACAAAAAATTGAATCCTTTGATGAAACTTGGAATAGATTCAAGAACATGCTTCGGAAGTGCTGCCCTCTGAGCGTGTTGTTCACAAGAAAGTACCGAGAGTTTATGAGGTAGATACATATACAGCATTGTCTGCAAAAATTGACCCTTTGGTTCATAAGAGATCATGTCAGTCAGCCAATGCAGTACCAAGAGAGCAAGTTGTCAAGAATGTGGGGGCCGATCACAGTACAGTAAATTGTCCAATACTTATACGAGGTACGAAACATGTTTACCATATACAAAGGGATCAATGCCAACAAAATAATCCATATTCTGTTGACACCTACAACACTAGAAAGCACCCGATTTTTTCTTGGAGCAATCAGAATCCCACTGCACCACATGGTTCTCCATTCCAGTAAGCAAAGAAGAGAACTTCTTTGGAAGAGATGTTTGGTAAATTCATAGAAAAGACTGATTATGAGGAAGACTGAGACAACTCTCCAAAATCAAAACTTGAAGACTCAGATGGGACAGATGGCATAAGCTATATCAGGCAGAGCACCAAGTACTTTGCCAAGCAATACAGAGGTTAATCCTAAAGAACATGTCAAAGCAATTACTATTATAAGTGGTGTCCAATAAGGAAAAAGTACCTTCTACTAATGAGAAGTATGCGGAACAGACTGAACAAACAACAGATACATCTATCAAAGAGTACACCATGAGTTAAGGAGTTGCTCCTATTAAACCATACAAGCCACCAATTCCATTTTCCCAAAGACTACAAAAATACAAGTTAGATAAGTAGTATACAAAATTCCTTAAGGTCTTCAAAAAGCTTCACATCAACATCCTTTTCGTTAATGCTTTCGTGCATATGCCTAGTTATGCCAAATTCTTGAAAGATATTTTATCTAACAAACGCAAGTTAGACAAACATGAGACAGAAATATTGACAGAGCAATGTAGCACTAGAATACAAAAGAAGCTACCTCCCAAATTAAAAGATCTAGGCAGCTTTACTGTATCTTGCACTATAGGCGATTATTGTTTTGATAAAGCTTTATGTGATCTAGGTGCAATATTAATTTGATGCCATTGTCTACATTCAGGAAACTGGGCTTGGGAGAGGCTAAAGCAACTACAGTGACTTTACAACTAGCTGATCGATCTATCACGCACCCAAGAAGAATTATTGAGGATATCTTGGTGAAAGTGGAAAAATTCATCTTCGCAGCTGATTTTCTCATTCTTGACATGGAGAAGGACTACATTCCACTTATTTTGGGTCGACCATTTTTAGCTACCGATAGAGCCCTTATTGATGTGCAAAAAGGTCAACTGATTTTGAGACTTGGTGAAGAACATGTCACATTTAATGAACACAAGGCCATAAGATATCCAACAGAGTCAGACAGTTGCTTCAAGATCGATATGATTGATAATGCAGTAAATGATACATTCCAGTTGCATAATCCACCAGATTTATATGAGGCATGCATTGTACACTCTCAATCTACTCAATCCGATTCTAATGAGATTGAAAAATGTGCAAGAAATCTTGAAGCCAATCCTCCATATAGGCATAGACCAAGCTACAAAGCCTTTGCCATCAATTCAGAAGCCCCCTAAGTTCTAGCTCAAGCAGTTGCCATGTCACCTTCATTATGCCTACCTGGGAAAATCTTCCACATTGCTTGTTATTATTTCAAATTCCATTAGTAAGCTTGAAGAAGAGAGATTGCTAAGAATACTCAAAGAAAATAAAATAGCTATTGGATGGTCTGTTGCTGACATCAATGGGATCAGCCCTACAATCTGTATGCATAAAATTCTCATGGAGGATAATTTTAGACCAAGTATAGACAACCAGAGGAGACTCAATCCAAATATGAAAGAGGTGGTAAGAGCAGAAGTCTTGAAGATTTTGGATGCAGGGATCATCTATCCAATCTCAGATAGTGCATGATTAGTCCTATTCAAGTTGTGCCGAAAAAGGGAGGTATTAAAGTAGTGATTCCCACCAGAACTTTTACGGGATGGAGGGTGTGTATTGGTTATCGCAAACTCAACATTGCTATTCAAAAGGACCACTTTTTCGTTCCATTTATTGATTAGATGTTGGAAAGGTTAGCAGGTCACTCCCATTATTATTTTCTTGATGGATACTCTGGTTATAATCAGATTCTGATAGCGCCTGAGGATCAAGAAAAGACTACGTTTACTTGTCCCTATGGTAGGATGCCATTTGGTCTATGTAATGCTTCTGTCACATTTCAGCGTTACATAATGGCCATCTTCTCTGATATGGTGAAAAAATTCATAGAGTCTTTATGGATGATTTCTCAGTTTTTGGTTTTTCATTTGATGAGTGTCTTAAGCACTTAAACTTCTGCAGTGGTGTAAGGAAACAAATTTGGTACTAAATTGGGAAAAGTGTCACTTCATGGTACAAGATTCAAGTTATTGAGAAATTACCACCACCGACCTCGGTTAAAGGGTGTTCGTAATTTCCTTGATCATGCTGGATTTTATTGGCGCTTCATAAAGGACTTTTATAAGATCACTAAACCAATCCCTTTCAATTTCTCTGAAGAATGTCTATTGTCTTTCAACACTTTAAAGGAGAAGTTAATTTAAGCACCAATAATTGTTACACCAGATTGGAGTTTGCCCTTTAAACTAATGTGTGATGCAAGTAGTCTACAGTGGGAATAGTACTGGGGTAGTGAAGAGATAAAATTTTTCGTGTGATCTATTATGCAAGCAAGACATTGAATGATGCACGGCTGAACTATGCCACCACTGATAATGAACTTTTAGCTGTAGTCTATGCCTTTGATAAATTTTGATCTTATCTTGTTGGATCAAAAGTAATAGTTTATACAGATCATACAACTTTAAAGTATTTGATGACAAAGAAAGATGCAAAGCCAAGACTGATCAGATGGGTACTACTCGTGCAAGAATCTGATTTGGAGATAAGAGACAATAAGGAAAGTGAAAACTTAGTAGCTTATCATCTATCCGACTTGAGCATGGAAAATAGGAAAAATTAGTGGACATAAATGAGATCTTTCCGGATGAACAGATTTTCAATGTAGAGGACGTACCATGGTATGTTGATATAGTGAATTATCTGGCCAAATCCATCATTTCACCAGACTATTCAAGTCATCAAAAGAAGAAATTCATTTCTGACTTGAAGTATTATTTTTGGGAGGGTCTTATTCTCTACAGGCAAGGCCCAGATACTCGAGTAGTGTCATTCATCAGCCTATGCTGGACACTTTGGCGCTTCAAAGATTGCCACTAAAATTCTACAGTCTGGTTTCTACTGGCCGTCGATATTTCGAGATACATTTGAATTTGTTAAAAGTTGGGATAGATGTTTGCGCATGGGAAATATCTCAGGAAAGAACGAGATGCCTCTGAATAGCATTCTGGAGGTAGAGCTTTATGATATGTGTGGGGATCGACTTTATGGGGCAATTTCCTCTATCATTCTCGAATCAGTATATACTTATCGTCGTCGATAATATTTCTAAGTGGGTGGAACTAGTAGCATTGACAACCAACGATGCAAAGGTGGTAATTGGGTTTGAGTCTTTGCTAGCTAAATACGATGTCTGACATCGTATAGCTACCCCTTATCACCCTCAAACTAGCAGTCAAGTTGAAATCTCTAATCGAGAATTAAAACGGATACTGGAGGTAACAGTGAGTTCTTTAAGAAAAGATTGGTCTAAGAAACTTGATAATGCTTTGTGGGCTTATAGAACGATTTTCGAAACACCTATAGGCATGTCTTCTTATCATTTGGTTTTTTGGGAAAGTGTGTCATTTGCTAGTTGAATTGGAGCACCGAGCTTATTGGACAGTCATGAACTTGAACTTTAATTTAAACGCAGTCGGTGGAAAGAGGTTACTTCAATTGAATGAAATGGATGAGTTTTGATTAGAAGCCTATGAGAACGCAGAACTCTACAAGGAGCGCACAAAAAAGTGGCATGACATGCACATTCAAAGAAGAAAGTTTGAGGTTGGGCAACACCATTACCAAAGTGTTTCCTTTTGGGACAATTGAAATCACTCATGAAAGTAAAGGAACCTTTAAGGTTAATGGACAACGGTTGAAGACATATTGGAATGATGAATTTTTGAAAGAAAAATCAACCATTCAACTTCCAACACCGAAATGAATGAACAAAAAGTCGAGCTCTAGACTATAAATTGAGCGCTTAATGGGAGGCAATCCATTCTTCTATCACTTTTTGCTATTTTAATTAACTATTGCGTTACATGTAGTTTTAAGGATTGCATTAATTTAGGAATCCATGCATTTAAATGGGTTGTTTTGAACACATTTTAAGCAATACTTTCAAACTTGCATCAGTAACTTACGCAAGTATTAAGTTCATTTTATTTAGACATGGTTGTTTAGGCTCATCGTTAACATCTTAGCATTTTATTGAGCTTACATTAATGTGATGTGCATTTTTAAAGTTGTACCTAAATCTCAATCTTTCTTGGTATGAATTCATTGCAGATATTTAAATTTTATATGCTATCACTAATATTTATTTTGAATGCTTGAAACAAAAATTTAAAGCCTCACAACAAAGAAAAGCTGCAGTTGTCATGATATCTACCAATCGGGCCGGCCTAATCCTTCATCGTATCCACATCTATCCCAATGAGTTTCTAATCCTTACCCCTTTACTTTGTTTATTTTTTGCTTCTACATTGGGGACAAAGTAGCACTTTTGTTTGAGGTGGGTGAGTTTTAGGACACTTAGAATACATGTTTTTCAACTGCTAATCGAGTTTGTATAACTGTAAAAAAAGAAAAGAAAAGAAAAGAAAAAGTGTCTAGTTAGCATTGACGACCTGTCGCTTATGATGATTTTATTTGTTTGAATTGAGTACATATTTAGTTAGATGCTTGACAACATCATAACTTGTGCTTTTACTTTAAACCTTATCCATGTTAGAGTTGATTACTTGAGCACATAGCCATATTGATTTATCATATATGTTGGGACACAATTTAATTTTCATGGGTTTGTTGATGTTGTTGACCTAGGTTTGAAGGGAAGGTTAGTACTTGTCTTCATAGAAGTGTGATGATTTGGAATTCGCGGATCCTAGCGTTAATGGAAAGGGTTTGAGTTAAAGAGTCTAAAACGGGCACTGATCATCTTAAAAATTAGCAAATAATAAATAAAAATCAAGATATCACACATTCTTTTTTACTTCTTTTCGTAGCTTTTATGACCCGAGTGATTAAGCTTGTAAGGGTACTTGGTGCCCCAAAGTCATCTGACTCTAGAGTCATCGTCCTAAAACTTACTACAGGGGTCATCTAGAAAGTTTAATGGAAAGAAGTTTTGTACATAAGATGTTTAAAATAAAAAATGAACAGTTAGATTCTCATATCAAAAGGAAAAGTGACACATCTTCTACTTCTCTTCGTAGCTTTTTTGACTCAGGTTATTAAGCCTGCAAGAGTATCAAAAAACCTGATGTCCTATAGTTGTCTGATTTGGGAGTCATCGGCCTAAAGCTCACTACAGGGGCCATTGGGAAACTTGATGGAGAGAAGTCTTACATAAGAGATGTCTAAAGAAAAATGAAGAAAAAAATATATCAAAAGTGAGATAGGCCTAGTAATGACTTTGAGATTTGAACTCTAGAGATTGGCGGTGTGGTTATGAGAAAGACTTACAATCTTTCTTTCTAGGTTTACAAGTATCTAATTCTGAACACTTGTGTAGAAAAATGCATCATAATGATTTTTAGGAACGACTTATGTACTAAAAATACCTCGAGATTGGAGAGAAAAGCTAAGAAGTGATTGTTACATGAGTGGTGTGACAAAAAACCTGATGTCCTATAGTTGTCTGACTTGGGTGTCATCGGCCTAAAACTCGCTACAAGGGTCATTTGGGAAGCTTAATGGCGAGAAGTCTTACACAAGAGATGTCTAAAAAAAAATGAAGAAAAAAGAGATCAAAAGTGAGATGGGCCTAGTAATGACTTTGAGATTTGAACCCTAGAGATTGGCGGTGTGGTTATGAGAAAGACTTACTATATTTCTTTCTAGGTTTATAAGTATCTAACTCTAAACACTTGTGCAGAAAAATGCATCATAATGATTTTTAGGAACGACTTATGTACTAAAAATACCTCGGGATCGGAGAGAAAAGCTAAGGAGTGATTGTTACATGAGGTGTGAGGAAAAACTGACCACAAGAGGATTGAGACTATGAATAAATCAATAACACTTGATTGGTTGTATTGAATATAGGTGTTAGTTCAAGGTTAGCTAATCTCACACCCATACTAAATCGAGCATCGGATAAGCAAAAAATTTTATTTTTGATATTGTTTGGATCTTTCTAAAATATTGCTTAAATTTGAACCTGAGGCATATGGTAAGTAGTTCAACGTTGAGTCTTCTATTTGTGATTTGTTAGGTTTGAAATGTGTCATACCTAAGTTTTATTTTGCTTTGTTCGAGGACGAACAAATGTTTTAGTTTGGGGGGTGTTTGATAAGTGCATTTTGCGCACTTATTCATATTACATAACTAGGCTTTTATGTCATTAAATTATTAATTTTTACCTAACTTGTGTTAATTTTCTTTTGTTTTTAGTTAGTGACTTATTTTGAAGCAATTGGAAAAGAAAATGATCACTTTCCTATTAAATAGAAGTTTGAGGACTAAATCTCGCGTGATAAAAGTTGGATGATCAAAATTGAGGAAACAATGAAGAGAAGGACCAACCTACATTAATTATAATGAAGTGGGTCATGGGAAGATAAATTGCAATTAATTTGGACCTCAACTTGGGCTCTTGTTGAAAACAAAATCAATTGGGCCAACATTAATTTACTTGGGCTGAAATTACTTGCAATTGGAGTTCTAAGAAAAAAAGGGTTGCTGGCCGTTGAGTGAAAAGGGAAAAGAAAATGATCACTTTGCTATTAAATAGAAGTTTGTGGACTAAATCTCGCATGATAAAAGTTGGAGGATCTCAATTCCAGCCGTTTTCTCTCTCGTCTCTCTCCATCCATCTGCGTAATATCTATACATATGTATGTATATATACACTCAACGGGCAGCAACCCTTTTTTCTTAGAATTCCAATTGCAAGTAATTTCAGCCCAAGTAAAATTAATGCTGGCCCAATTGATTTTGTTTTCAACAGGAGCCCAAGTTGAGGTCCAAATTAATTGCAATTTATCTTCCAATGCCCCCACTTCATTATAATTAATGCAAGTTGGTCCTTCTCTTCATTGTTTCCTTAATTTTGATCCTCCAACTTTTATCACGCGAGATTTATTCCACAAACTTCTATTTAATAGCAAAGTGGTCATTTTCTTTTCCAATTGCTTCAAAACAAGACCCTAACTAAAAACAAAAGAAAACTAATACAAGTTAGGTAAAAATTAATAATTTGACGACATAAAAGTATAGTTATGTAGTCTGAATAAGTGTGCAAAATGCACTTATCATTTTTCATCTTGGAAATTGAGGGCACATGTTGGCTTTTGTGCAAGTAGACATGCAGGAATCATGGTTTTTGTGTAAGCAATTTTGTTTATGCTTGTCTTTTGAGTGCATTCAAAAGCTCCAACAAATTTCTTCGCTGGTTTTTGTTCAAAGAATTAACTTGGGATTATTAAACAAATGTAATACTCCGAAAGAAAGCTCGTTTTTGTTTAAGGATCAGCAGAAGCTATGTCCTGGCCCTAATATGGGCCAATTTGTGAGCTCTATGTCAGCTAAAGAGATTTAAAACACGGTTAAACTTCTTGCTATTTAGGTTGGGATTTTTTCCTATTACGGTAATTCTTATTTTATAGTTCTTTTACGATGTTTACCACGTAAATCAAGCTATTAAAGAGGAAATAGACATATGAATTCGATTATTCTTTGGAAGACAAAGGAACATTTGTGATCCATAAATATGATACATTTCTCGATTGAAAATGATGTAGAAATTGCAAAAAGTTCCAAAGTTCCGTTAAGACACATTCTTGATTAAGTATCTATCCTTGTTTACCTACATTAATGTACATGTATATACTGAAAAAGACCATGACTTTGTTTGTTAGAGCTGGAAACATTAAACATAACGTTAAAAACATCGAGGAGCTTACGGAATTGTACTTTTCCAAAAAAAAAAAAAAAATACATTGAGGAGCTTTTGATTTCCATAATATGCAGGCTGTATTCTATTCGCTTTTCACTACTTCTATTTAAAATGAAAGCAGTCTAATGCTCTTTATTGTTGTTTTTGCTCATAATCACCATCCTTGACTTTGTTTTTAATCTAGCCTCAACCATTTCTATGCGACATTTCATTTCCATTTTGAGATAAAACCTGTTTTGATACTTCATATATGTAACAGTATTAACCTTCTGCAATGATTAATATGTTTGCAGATTACATCAGTGTTTTTTCTACTATACTTGCTCGAGAATTCAATTAGAGTTCTGCGGAAACATAAACCGCAAATAACATTGTGGAACTTCAAGCAACTTCTCTTCACAACAACTCCAAGTCTCTTTCTAGAAATATCATTTTAATTTATTTTATATTATCTTTCTCGTAGCTCATTAAGTAATTTCTTTCTTAAACTAAGCATTTTGCATTCGATTTCTTAAACTAAGCATTTTGTATTAGAATGAATATGCTCGAACAAGATCGAAACTCCTCAAGCTTGATTTCCTCCTTAAAGGGGATTATTCTCAATTGGCTTTCAAGACTATCTTGTGCTGGACTTCAACTTAGGATGGATTACCTACCAAGGTAAAGGACTACTAATGCTCAACTCTATCCATACAAAACTAAGCATTTTGTATTAGAATGAATATGCTCAAACTTGGTTTCACTAGGACTTATATGTGAACTAGATTGACAAGATTGAGACACGCTCAAGCTTGTTTCAACCCCATAAAAATTGAGAGTTACTTGGGTTAAACTCGATGTGGAGTCTAATAATGATCAGGGGTGAGATAATCTCATCTCAACTCCTCGGCCCTTATGATTTCTCATAGCCGATCAATGTCAAAACTCACTTAGGCTCAAAGGTGAATTATGCTTGTATGTGGTTGTGAATCGCTCAACATAGACTTGGCTCTTAAGATAAATTATGTTCGATAAAGATTGGGCTAGACTCGCTCAATCTTTATCGACCATAATTTGGCTACTAGTTAGAGGCGAAGTCCATAAATTAGCCCTCTGACGAAATCAATGTAAACGCAAAATTCAACGGTGTATTATGCAGTTACATATTGCTAACTTAAAACTTAACATTAAAACAACAAACAAAAATATTATAGAAAAATTTATATTATAAAATAACAAAATCAACAATGTTTCAAACAATTAGTTAAATACTAATTGCTCAACCATTAATTAAATTTGAATAATTTAACTGCTCAGCCAATTCTTTTTCTTGTGACATAATTGATCGGATATAGGTCTTCAATTTCGAAAAACTTCTTTCTACGGATGCAACTATAACAAGTATAGTTAACAAAATTTTGTAAGCAATTGGAAAATATATTTAATGTCTTCAAATATTGTAGCACTTCAATTGTTCTTATTGCTTTTCTTGGTATATAGCACCTCAAAACTCATAACTCAAAACATAAATAATCTCCACTAATGTCTGATTCACCCGTTATGTTCTAGATATTTCTTAAGATTTATATAAGAAAGAATTCAACAAACTTGAAAAGTTGTATCCATTAACCTCTTTAAATTAAACAAAAATCCAAATGAGTCATCATATTATTTGAATTATTCAAATCCAGTCCTCAAAGAAGCAGTGGCGGGCTGACTATAGGCGGACTAGGCGATCGTCTAAGACCTCGCTTTGGTGAGGGCCCCAAATAAATAAAGTTAATTGATTAGTTAAAGAAAAATGGAAATTATATTTATAAAATTCTTTAATATAGAATTATCACATGCAAACACAATAAACTAATAAAAATTGAAAATACAAAATTCTTTCAAAAACATATAAATAACATAAAACTTATCACTTACATTTATTTATTACACAAATATATCACAAACATGATTTTTTCTCTCTATGACTAATTTGACACTTTATTTTTGAAACATTTCTTTTCTTTTCTAAACCGAACCAAAGATCTTTTTGTCTAGACAAATTCCACTCTCCGATCATAATTTTTTGAACCCAACAAGAAATAAAAAGTAATGTTATTTGCGGTCACTCATTATCATAGTCGCTCTATGTGGTATATATGTGGTGGTTAGTGATTTGATATATTAATATAGTATTTTTTGCCTTATATATCAAATCACTAATCATCACATATATGCCACGTATAATGATTGTGGTAGTGAGGGACTGCAAATAGCATTATATGAAAATAAATTATCTCCATTTGAATTAAAATTTTGAAAATTCAATTTGATATATTGGTATGGTCTCACTGCCATTGTTATGGCCTTAAAGGTTTCTTTCTGTCCCCCTTATCTTCAAAATATTAATACAAAATACATAGGCTATTATTATTATTATTGTTTTGCTTTAATCTCATGATAATATCCTTTTTAGATGTTTGTTGAAATTACTTAGAATTTAATAATTCTTCATACATATATGACTTCTTATTTGTATATTAACTTCTTATGAATTAATATAAAATTAGGGTTTATTTGATCGTCATTTTCATTATTTTGTTGGATTATCTCTCACAATCAACATTATTGAATTTTGTACATAAATCACTCATAAGCATATTCAATTTTGTTGAAAAGAGTTGCAGTGAGAAAATGATCAAAGAAACGAATAGACCTATATGCCATTGCATTATAATTTTATTTGCTGAAACTTCACTTATAATTTGTATTGCATGTTGAAATTTGACATTTTGTATTTTCCTCTTCAAATTTTGGGACTTAGTTGACTGTATTAGATCATTCATAATTATATTAAAACTCTTTGTAAGAAGATTCAAAATATGAAGAGGCCCATATTTAAAGTTGGCATAAGGCCCCCAAAATATCAGGGCCCGACCCTGTAGGGAATATAGAGCTTGATCAAATAAAAACACAGTATTCAACTCTAAAAGATTCTTCTACTGATTACTTTATCTCATTACTCCCACTTTCATCAAATTTCTTTTTTCATTGAATTATGCATTTTTCTATAGATATAGCTTCAAGTCTCATTTCACTTGCCTTTTTTGTAGCTTCATCCATGGCAATAACAAATTCAATTTCTCTATAATCTTCAAGAAATGAAACAAATCCTTGCAAGAGGTCAATAGCACGATCAATATCCATGGATTCAGTTTGAAGAAATTTACTCACAATATTAATTGCATGCAACTACCTGTACCAAATTACCATGCCAAGTAAGAACTTAAAATTCTGAACTTCATATGTTGCTAACGACTCGGCTTCATTCTTCACTTTAAGATCTTTGTTATTTTCCATTGAGTAAAGCATCTCTTATTTGTGCATTTTGTACATTACCATTGAAAATTTTCCATCGCTTCGTAGAAGAGGAGAAAAATATGTAGATGCATTGTATCATTCCAAAGAAGGATACAACTTTGGAACAACAATTTACCATATCACATAATCCTAAATTCAAACTATGAGCGCCATATAATATGCTTCTCGCTCATGATAGATCCGTTGTCATATAAGGCCATCTAATGTCATCAATATCCAAATCAAATTTGATCAAAATCTTTTTGAAGCTCCATTGCAAGTCAAAGTCCTGTTATGTCATCTACCTTCTAAAATTCAAACCAATGTTCTTCAACTATAGGTAAGTTTACTAAATCACCTACAAATCGTACTATTAGAGACATTTGCTCCTCATAGCTTGTATCTGAAATACAATCAAGTTGCGAAATAGTTTGCATGTTTAAATTTCTTAGCAATTGAACTTATCATCTCATTAGCCAACAACTATATCAACTCATTTTGAATTTAATATTGAATCTCTCGTGCTTTAACTTGCCAAAGGTTCTCTTGCATTACTGGGTCAAACTTGCTAACCATTTCTAATATTTGTAAAAGTAGGCCATTGTTCTCAACATGTAGCCTCTCATCGTCTCCCAAAAATGGCAAGCTATTTTTGGCAAGTCTTTTTACAATAGCAATTACCCTTGAACGCTTTTATCAATTGTAGTTTTTGTTCGAAGCCTATTTTTCAATTCAATCCAACTAGTCATGCAACATAAATCCTCCTCATTTCCTTCATGAATTTTAATAGATTATGCCAATTTTTGAATCCATCATTACCAAGTTGGCCAACCTTGGTCACATTTTTTGGTATTTTAAAGAACTTGTAGCGAAAGTAGAAGATCTTATCGATAGAAACTAAATATGCAAGCCATCTTCTATCAATTGTTTGCTCATTTGGTAGTAATTGCTTATATTGTGAAGAATCGAAATGTCTATCTGTACAATCTTTCGAAAACGAGATGTCATCAACTCTTTTTGTACCCATTTCAACTAAGTAACCCTCGTTCTTTGATCTGCGATTTTCCAATTCCTAGGATCATCCAAATCTCTTCTTTCTTATCATCTGCTTCATTAAAACAGGCAGGTTTTGGCAGGTTTCATCACTTTTTCTTTCTTATCATCTACTTCATTAACACAAGCAGGTTGATTCATTTCTTCATCCTTATAATCTATTTCATTAACGCGAGTAGGTTGAATCTCTACTTTATCCTCATTCAACGCATTCACATTGTTGCTTTTAAAGTACTTGTCAATATTCCTTGCTTGACTTTGAGTTTATACAATTTCATTTCGCTTCCATTTTCTCTTTTGAGCACAAACTCATATTTAGGAGGAATGGTATATGCTATATATCTAATGCCTAAAGATTAACCTAAAAAAATTACAAAACATCTCAATCATATCATAATTCCAGTTCTCAATATAGTTACTTTGTGCGCCTGTGGAATTTTTCATCCTACTATTACAAATCATACAAGCCGACTAAGCCGTAATTATGAACTTGATCATCAAACTTAGGGAAATAACAATTGCACATGCGCACATTTAATCAAACTTAGGGAAATAACACATTTAACTTAACTAATCACCATTAAAATAGTGTCATCAACAAAATAAAGTAATTCAAATTACAAAACTCAATATCTGTGCGGGAAAAATATTAAATATTTACTTCCATCAACTACAAATTTGAAAACAATCTTTAAGTCCATGCGTATCTAGTATTTGAAAGACTCAAAATAACTTGAAGCGACCTTGGTTCTATTAGTCATTTGATTTTGTATATTCGAGAAAGAGGAGCCTGAAATCGAAGATTGTGACAAAAAATTAAATACAAGCAATATGTTAAAAAAAAGAAAAGAAAAGAGAACTATACCTGATCTCTAGAACTGTCATCTTCCAGAGTTAAAGTTTTTTCAGGTGCTTGTGATGCTCGATCTCCAGGACAACTGTGATCTGGAATCAAAATTGCTTCTGGCACCTTATTAGCAGGCTAAGAGGTGGCAGTAATCTTTGCTGAGGGAACTATAATTTTAATTCTCTTAATACCTCTTTTGCTTCTGGCACCTTGTCAGTAGGCTAAGAGGTGGCAGTAATCTTTGCTGAGGGAACTATAATTTTAATTCTCTTAATACCCCTTTCATTTTGCTGGTTTGGATCCCTTTTTCGAAGAGCCTTTTCAGGATCAACATTTGGAGGGTTTAACCTTTTAGCGATAACCCTGTTCGGAGTCAGACCAAGAATAAAGTCACGGCTCTCACTAGAAAATAAGACTTGCACCTGGACCCTGGTCAAAAGTGGCAACACTTCGCTATTCCACCGAGCCTGATATTCAACATCAACATTTTGATTTATATCCCTCACATACTTTAGAATATGAAATACAGACACACTTTTCATCCGAGTCAAAGACAACCAAACTCGATACATGTTGCCTACACTAGGGAGAATATTCAACTTTCTTGGTGAACCGAAAAGTTTTTGTCTAAAGCCAAATTGTCTCACAAACCTGTGAGGATGAAAGGTGAATTTCCTCAATGATAAGAAACAAATCCAGATCGAACACTCATCATGAATTTTAAAGTATCAGCAAATCTCGGTTGGTCATCCACAAGTACATCAGGATGAGACGATGAGGGTAATGGATTCCAGCAAAAGTCATTAGTGTTCATCGTTCCACGGATAAGTTCTCGACAATCAACAACATTTTTCTCTCGAGACTGGAAAGCATTCAGAGTACTAGCATAACTTCGAATTATAGGGTGAGAATAACTCTTATCCATGTGAGCATAAAGACTTCGGACAAAATAAGTTGCTGCCCAAGCATAAAGAAAATATCCAGGAAATGAATGTGAAATCGAGCCAAGGACCAGGTTTGTCTAATAGTTAGATGTTCGTGTAAGTCCCCTGTAAATGCTCGTTACTACGGGATGAACCAAGCTATAAGTGTACCCACCTGCCATCCTAGAAGATGCTTTAAAAGTTCCAACTCTTATACACTTATCTCTAGATGGAAGAAACGACAAAGCCACAGGGAAATGTAAGCTGCTATCTCCAATTCCTCCTCTTCTTCTAGAGACAAACATACTGGTAGTTTACTCCAATGACGTCGATCCCTACGAGTAATGTCTCTCGGCTTGTCTACCATCATGGCCTTCCGTATTCCCTTTGATGTTTTTGATGATGCCTCTTGAATGAATTTAAATCCATAGTATTCTTATAATTTTTGTGTTGTCGAGGATTCTGGACACAACCATTCTCGTAAAACCAAAAATTAATCTATTCTTTATGAGTAAGCCTATCAGATTCATTCGCATGGGCAATCAATGTGAAAACATTAAAGAGGTATAGACAAGACTTGGGAAGATGATCCGTCAACTTTGAAAGGGTTGGGACTACTTTCTCATAGTAATGCCCATGATCGAAAGTCCACTTATCTCGCGAATGTCCCAAAGAGAAATGCCAATTTTACCATTGACAGTCACAAAGGTGTTGGTCTCTGGACACCAAACCTCACAAAGAGCTCTATAAATAGAGTTTGGGCGACAGTAATCTTTTGTAGCAGAACTGACTACAAAAGCTAACTCGTGAAGATTCCTCTTGAGTAGAAATTTTTGGACCCATAAAGGCTACTCCCAAAATTTTGGAAGAAAAGAAATCTCTCCTCGATTGACAAGTTTGCTTCCCCATCGTATTTCTCTATTATCAATCCTCTCACAAATTACAGCCTTTGGGATGCACTCCATGGTCTGGGAATGATGAGGCAGATGACTGCTAGAGCAATAGGACTTGCCGGCATCCAAATCAAGATTTTTTATTTTATTTTATTTCATTTTTTTGGTCGAATTTATTTGTTTATTTCATGCGACCCATAACAAATATGATTTGAACAGGCTTTTATGTTTTATGGTAGATTGGGCTTAAGTGAAGTCCGGTACCCACCTATTTATATAGATGAGTTATGAGATTTGAAAACAATTCAGTTAAATCTAGCAAACAGAGGTAAAAAAATTCTTTTTTTATTTTTATTTTTCATCTCTCTTGCTCCTTTTTTTTTGGGTCATCAAGATTTTTGATTTCATTGTTTCCGCCAAAAAAACTTTACTATTTTTTTAACTAACTTTCCTTGGTTTCTACGACAGAAACTGTTTGGTGGGAGAAACCAATCAATTGTCTGCCACCAATCAATTGTTTGAGTTTATTTTTTATTTATTTATTTTTTATTATTTTTGTACGTGGTTTCGCCGACGAAAACCATTGCCAAATTCCAATTGGTTTTTGGTTTCTATAGGCATAAACCATTATTATTATTATTTTATTTCTTAGAAACCATTATTTTTTTTATGGTGAACCATGAGAACCCTTCCTTTTTTTGACATGTTACTTTTCTCTTCTCCTATTTTTTCTACTTCTTCTTCTTGTCTTTATTTATTTCTTTCCTTTTTTTGGGTTTTTATTGTCTTTTTATTTTGATCCTCTTTTTGTTGATTATTATTATTAGTACTATTATTTTTTTTTTGTTTTAACAAAATTGGAACTAACCTTTGTGTGTGTCTGTGTGTGTGTGTGTGCAGGGATTCAACCTTTTGGAATGAATCAATGATTTTTAGGTTCAAAATTTTCTTCGTGTAGAGGGTAATTAATTTTTTTTGTTGCAATTATTTTATATGTTCATGAAATATATGCTTATGAAAAAACTCAAAATTGCAAACCTTCATACACATTGAGGACCAAGGACTGTCACTTTCCACCATTCAATGCACTTTTTGTTGGGGACCAAGGACCTGTTCCTTTGACCGTCCAAGGCACTTCAAGTTTGGGACCAAGGACCTGTTTCTTCGACAGTTAAGACACTTTGTGTTAAGGACCAAGGACTGGCTCCTTCTATCGTCCAAGGTACTTTGTGTTAAGGACCAAAGACTTGTTCCTTCAACCGTCTAAGGCACTTTGTGTTGAGAACCAAGGACTTGTTCCTTCGACCGTCCAAGGTACTTTTTGTTAAGGATCAATGACCTGTTCCTTCGACCCTCCAAGGCACTTAGTGTTAAGGACCAATGACTGGCTCCTTCTATCGCCCGAGGAACTTTGTGTTAAGGACTAAAGACCATTCCTTCAACTGTCCAAGACACTCATGAACAGGCTAGAGTCACAAAATCCACCGGCTAAAGAAGATTAGAAAAATTTAGGATCTTCCAAGGCCAAAGAATTAGAAGTCCAAGAGCGCCAACAAAAGTAAGATATACATGATCGAACAGTTTTTCAAAACGTGTTGCGTAACACCATTCAACTCTCCGTTGGCTCTCTATCCATCCAACAACTTCAACATATGATTGCGAACAACATTCGTGCCCAATATGGTGGTTCGTTGCAATCTTCATTGGTGTATGCCAAGCCCTATAGTCGTCGAGTCAACAAAATAAAGATGCCACTCGGTTACCAACCTCTAAAATTTTAGTGCTTTGATGGAGAGGGCAACTCGAAGCAACATGTTGCTCATTTCATTAAGGCGTGTAACAATGTTGGCACTTACAATGGCACCATGATGAAGAAGTTCGTAGGCTCCTTCAAAGGTACCACGTTTGAATGGTACACTGACTTACCAGTAAGGTCAATTAATCGTTGAGATCAGCTCAAGAAAGAGTTCCTAGCAGGTTTCTACAGTACCCGACGAACTGTCAGCCTTCCATAACTTGCTTGAACAAATCAGAGTGAGGAAGAGCCCGTTGTAGAGTACATTGAGCGCTGGAGAAACTTTATGCTTAATTATAAAGAACGAATAAGCGAAGCATCTTCCATCAACATGTGTGTACAAAGCATGCATTGGGGATCTGCTGTGAATATTATACCTCTCAAAATAATGAAGAAATTTAGACTTAATGTTGGTAATTTGTCCCAAAGCAAAATCATGATTCAAAGGTTCAATCAGAAAGGTTAGTGAGCCATTGGCATGATTCGCCTGAAGCTGCAAACAGGAGAGTTAATCTCCTCAGCTCTCTTCTATGTCATTGATGCTAAAACATCATATGAGTTACTCCTCGGATGTGTTTGGCTACTGAAAACTGGAGTGGTACCTTCCACTTGGCACCAATGCTTCAAATATAGTTGAGATGGAGAAGTTAAATGTGCGGTAGCTGAGTTTAAACCATTCCTTGAAGAAGAATCCCATTTTCCTGATGCCAAATTTTACATGGAAGATGAAGAGTGCAATTCTGCAGGGTTGCCAATGTCTGGATTCAAAATTAAAGAAGATGCAAATGATCATGATACGTCTAGTGTTGCTCAATCTCATCAACTTATTAAAGGCAGGTCAAATTTACATCTGAATGATTCTCTAGAGGCAAAAAACCTCAAATAAAATCAACCGATGTTGAGGTATTGAGAAAAGAGTTAACTTTTCCAATACCTAGTATTCCAAAATTATTCCTACCCCATCAACTCATGACAGTCCCAGAAGAACATAAACCCACATCAAAGGCTTCAACATCCATTCCAGACTATCAAAGCTTTGATTTCTAGCTCTTCCAAACAAGGAGTTGCTGAATGAAAGCAGTCTTTTAAAAGATGTTATAATCCTTAAGTCAAAAAGTTGTTTGAAAATGCTGGATTTGGAAAAGGAGAGCCTCGTAAATTAGGTGATCATGATGCTGTCTTTTCAGGTGGGCGTGTCACTTTTAATTCTGATGGAGCCTCGATATCTCGACCAAGGTATGGTTTGTGATATGACCTTAATCCACCGAGGAAGATTAAGTTCAAGAAGGTTTCCTCAAACCCTATCATGGTTTAAATTTATGAAGTTGTAGAAAAGAAATTAGAACAACCAAGACATTCAGTGTTTGATCGAATTGAAAATGAGAACGTCAAAGTTTTGGTGTTTAAAGGGTTAAAAGGAGAACATTCTCCGGTGGTCGACGTAAAAGGCAAAGTTTTTGTTTTCAAAGATTGAATGAAGATTCTTCTTCTTCTACCTAAATTGATAGGAATGCGCATTCTCCCCAAATGTCATCCCAAAGACAATCTGAATTTTCTCTACTTGAAATTAAAACTTCCGATCCAAGTCCAAAACCAAAACGGTCAAGAAGAAGACGAAGAAAATATTGATAGACTTTGATCATTTCAAAATGGATTACATTAAATGTCAATAATTTATTTTCCAAAACATGTTACCATTCAAAATATGCCACCACCCCCAAACTTATACAGTACATTGCCCTCAATGTGAAAAGTAAAGGTTTTAAAAAGGCATAATTTGAAGGACACGTGCAAATTAAAAATAACAAAATGAATTAAATAAAACTCCCCTGATATCTATGGTGGTGGTGATTGATAACTATGTCTTGCAGTGTCGTCACTTGGTGGATGTGGGAAATGGGCTAAGATCTGCCTTAGTAGGTCCGACCGCTGGACCTGCTCTACTTGCATAGCTCTCATCATGCTACTTTGTGCTCTAGCTTCACTTTCCATGCTACACATTCAGTCCTAAGTGTCATTCACCCTTATCTGTATGCCATCCACTCTACCCACATATATACTCAGCCGCTCGTTCGTAGTTTTCATCTCCCTCCTAGCTGATTGAGCCTCCTGATAGGTAGACTACACCATGATTTGAGTGGTACTGATATCACGTTGGGCTGTCTGCATGTCAATCGTCAAAGCCCCTAGAACTTGCTGGATGCCCTGTATGCCGTGGCTAGTTTTCATGAGAGTCGCAAACATCTGACACAATAACTGTGTATCAGCTCCCATCAGTGGTGGTGGTATCTGGGCCATCTCAACATCATCGGGTGCCTAGCCTTGTGCAACCTGCTGCTATCTTCATCGTTCTCTCTCTCTTGTTCATCCCGATATCTTATCCAAGCACGCTCTTGAGCCTCAAATGTAGTATGCTTTATCGGAGGGTTGGGTTTTTCAGGTACCTCATCTAGTAAGATTGTAATGCCCGCAGCCTAGCATATGCCGCTAATGAGGCTGGGGAAGACCAAAGTTGTACACTAATACTGCCAAGTGCCGAAGTTGTGAATTTGATTGTAGATAAGGGTGGCAGATCTATTTTGCAACCCCGAACCAAATGATAAATGAAGCTTGCTATTTGATCAGGAAATGTGGTTCTATGTGATGTGGGCTCGATGTTGTGGTACATGAAGAGCCATAGAATGGTTATGGACGTTGTGAGCTTGATCTAATACCATTCAGTATTCGCTAAGGGCCATGCATTTTCTCGTCCCAGCAAAACCTCGACTACTTCATTCCAGTTGAATTCGGTGGGGGATGGAAACCACATTTTCCATGTTTAGTTGATAGTAATCGTGGATAACATCTGAGGAGAACATAATCCACTTTTCCCACACCAATGTCTAATGTATATGCTCTGAACCTAGGGTGTCGATCTCACCATTGAAATTGGCAAAGAACTCTCAAACTAGATTTTCATAAACTGGGTGAGGTCCCTCTGCCACTTTATCCCAACCACAAATCTGAACTAGATTCACCAATTCATACCCCGGGAAATCTTCAAGTTTAACTGGTCTTTCAAGATTCATTGTCCAGTAGCGTATGATGTTCTCATATCGGGCCATGGTTTCAGCATTTAAGAACCTCTGTAATCCCCCTTCGAGCTCCTTTGTTTTTGCAGTTTCAAAAGATGAGCCGACTTTTTCTTTGCCCATCAAAGTTCTTTTCAGTGGCATCCTGCAAAAAATGAAGATTTTCAATGTCAAAACCATAAAATGCAATGAAAAAGGCATGTAGAAAACACGAAAGTCAATTTTTGATGCATAAATTCCCCAAACTTACTCCTAGATGCATGTATAAAATAGTGTACAATATTCAAGAGATGATGTTCAAGATCGTAGAAATATTGCACCGATAGGAAATACTAACAAAATTAGGCCCAAACATGGACATTATGAAAATTTGACCCATGACCGAGTGCCCATTTTCAACCCCGGGCATCATTGAGAACTATCGAAATTTTATGAGGCAACCTCTAGGCATATGGAAGTATTCAATGTAATCTAGGACATACTCAAATTTCAAGTTGATTAGAGGCCATTTGGTTAGGTAAATGAATGGGCCAAGTAGGTGACGTAGGGTGCCGTGATCTAGCCATGTCGTGTCTGTGTCTTGTGTTTTCTAATGTCTTTCATGCATATCTCATCACTCAAATGCTACTTATATCAATTGTGATCCACAACAGAAGTAAAGTCTACAAAATTCTATAGAAGATGTCACTTAGGCAATTCATCGAACATCTTGTGTGCATAATAGACTTCTCATAACTTGGCATGTTGTTGTTTATAATCTAATTCCCATGTTCAGAAAACAATCACACTAGCTCAATTACATCACAATTGCATCCATTCTTTACCAAATACCTAGGTATAAGACAGCGAAGTCTCCAAAGTCGAACTTGATAACTAGGGTGTAGGATACTTACTTTGAACTTTTGAAAGATTTGAAATCTCTAATCACTCCAATGGTTGATAATCAATGATTTGTGCAATAGATTGTGTTGAGTATGTGACGTGAGTGTTGGAGTTGGGCGAGAGAGAAGGAACCGGGAAGAAAGAGAGTCAGGTGAGAGAGAGACTTGAGTTGAGAGTGTCTTGTATGTAATTGTTATTTAAAGATTTTTTTTATTTTTTTCATGATTACTTTATGCGACCGTATAGAGTAATCACTTGTGGTTGCATAGAGTATCATGTCAGGGCCATTTTAGGCCCTGACCATGGTCATGCGACAGCATGACATTTTAGTCTATGCAATCGCATAGATTAAAAGGCCAGATTTTTTTTTATTATGAAAATGTAGCAACTTTAATTCCCAAAAGCACAACTCGGCTCACATTCTCCCCAAATTCTTTGATTTTCTGTTTGTAAATTTGACCCGACTTCTCATTTGCCCCAAAAATTTTGAAAATATTTTAACCCAAATGGATGTGATATCAAAACCAAATTTTTGAATTGAATTTAAACCACTCTCTCGAAGATTTTACGAAAAATGACTGTGTGCCTCGAATGTGTGAATGTCACACCCAATCACCTAACAACAACTTCTACCAATCTTAACTTGTGCTCAATGCCTAGGGACTCATGTAGATAGTGCTTAGCTTCACGCATAGATGATCAATGACTTACTGATTAAAAATGTAAAATTGAAAAATTCCTAAGCTAATGTAGAAAGCAAAGTGAAACGAACTAAAAGGATACAGTGGGTTACCTCCCATTCAGCGCTAGTTTATAGTTGATAGCTTGACTTTTCCACTTTTGCTTCAATTAGGAATCCCGAGTTGAATGGTGGACTTTTGCTTGGAGAAGTCCCCGTCCTAATATTATTTCAGCCTTTGCCCATTAACTGTAAATGTTTCTTTTGTTTCATGGCTGACTTGTATAGCCCCATATGGCAGAAATTTAGTGACAGTGTAAGGACCCGAACACCTTGATCTTAATTTTCTAGGGAAAAGCTTGAGTCTCGAGTTATATAATAGAACTTTTTGCCCCACTTTGAACTCTCGCCTCTAAATATGTAGATCATGCCACTTTTTGGTGTGTTCTTTGATAAGCTTCGAATTTTCATATGCTTCAATTCTGGATTCATCTAATTCATTGAGTTACAATAAACGCTTTTCATCGGCGGCCTTCAAATCCATATTCAATTGTTTCATAGCCCAGTATGCCCGGTGTTCTATCTCTAGTAGGAGGTGGCATGCTTTTCCAAAAATTAGTCAGAATGGAGACATGCCTATCGGTGTCTTGAATGCTATCCTATATGCTCACAATGCATCGTCCAAATTTTTAGACTAGTCCTTTCAGGAGGAATTCACTGTAACCTCTAATATTCTCTTTAGCTGCCAATTGGACTCTTCGACTTGCTCGCATGTTTGTGGATGATATGGGGTTGCTACATTGTGTTTAAGCCTATATTTACTCAATAATTGCTCGAATTGGCGATTGCAAAAGTGTTGCCCCCGTTACTGATTATTGCCCGCGTTGTGCCATATCTGGTAAAGATTTTTTTTTTGAAAAACCCAATTAACACCTTCGCATCGTTTGTTGGTAATGCAACTGCTTCCACCCATTTTGACACATAATCAACTGCGATCAGGATATATTGATTTGAAAACGATGGGAAAAACAGTCCCATAAAGTCAATTTCCCAGACATCAAATATCTCGACTTCCAATATGCTATTTAGTGGCATCTCATTTCTTCTTGAGATATTCCCAATGCATTGACATCTATCATACCTCTTAACAAACTCAAAGGTGTCTTTGAACAATGTATGCCAATAAAACCCTGAATGTAAGATCTTTGCGACAATTTTTGAAGCTCCCAGGTGCCCTGCATAGGCAGATGAATGACAATGCTCAAGAATCTCGAGTACTTCATCTTCAAATATACACCTTATCATAATTTTATCAGCCACTCACCTATAGAGAATAGGATCTTCCCAAAAATAATATTTCAGTTTGACAAAGACTTCTTCTTCTGGTGACTCGAGTAATCTGGCAGTGGGATTGACTTAGCTAAATAGTTGACGATATCTGCATACCATGGGGCTTCTTTTGCACTGAACATCTACTCATTTGGAAAAATTTCATTGATATCCACTGACACTTCTGGTTCTTCTTGTTCTAATCTTAATAGGTGATCTACTATCACATTTTCACTACCCTTCTTGTCCTTGATTTCAATGTCAAATTCTTGCAGCAGTAATACTCAATGATTTAATCTTAGCTTAGCATCCCTCTTCGTTATTAGATACTTCAATGCGACATGATCTATGTAAATTATGACCTTAGACCCCACGAGATGTGATCTGAATTCGTCAAAGGCATAGACCCCTACCAAGAGCTCCTTCTCAGTGGTTGCATAGTTGATTTGGGCATCATTCAATATTCGACTTGCGTAATAGATAACATGAAAGATCTTGTTCTTTCTCTATCCCAATACTATAACTATGGCATGATCACTGGCATCACACATTAACTCAAGAGGCAATTCCTAATTAGGTGCTACAATTACCGATGTTGGCGTGAGTTTCTTCTTCAAAGTGTTGAAAGCTATTAAACATTCCTCATTAAATTCAAAGGGCACATCTTTCATTAATAGGTTGTAGAGAGGCTTGGTGATTTTTGAAAAATCCTTTATGAATCTCTTGTAGAATCCAGCATGTCCCAAGAAGTTGTGAACCCCTTTAACTGATGTTAGTGGCGTTAGCTTCTCAATTACCTAAATCTTTGCTTTTTCCACCTCAATTCCTTTTGCTGAGACCTGATACCCAAGTACAATCTCTTCTTGCACCATGAAGTGGCATTTTTCCCAGTTAAATACTAAATTGGTTTCCTTACATCTTTGTAATACCAGATTCAAGTGTTCTAAACACTCGTCAAACAAAGACCCGAATATCGAGAAGTCATCCATAAATATTTCTATAAATTTCTCTACCATGTCTGAGATAATCACCATCATACATCGTTGAAATGTGGCAGAAGCGTTGCAAAGGCCGAAAGGCATCCTGCAATATGCGAAAGTACTGTAAGGGCAAGTGAAGGTTGTTTCTCTTGATCATCTGGTGCCATTGGCATCTAATTGTAACCTAAATAACCGTCGAGGAAATAGTAATGTGAGTGGCTTGTCAATCTCTCCAGCATTTGGTCAATAAACGGAAGGAAAAAGTGATCTTTCCTTGTTGCCACATTAAGTTTGCAATAATCGATGGTAATCGATGTAAATCCTTCATCCTGTCACTGTTCCAGTTGGTATCAGCTTATTCTTCTCATTAGGTACTACCGTTATCCCACCTTTCTTTAGCACCACCTAAACTGGGTCAGTCCATATACTGTCTGATATTAGATATATGATTCCAACATCTAGAAGTTAGAGTATCACTTCCTTCATATTTGGGTTTAACATTTTTAACTTTTATAGTTGGCCGAAAATTCTCTTCCATGAGAATTTTAAGCATACATAGTGAAGGGCTGATCCCCTTTATATATGCTATGGTCCATCCAATTGCTGTCTTATTCTCCCTAAGTACCGTAATTAGTTTTTCCTCTTCCACTTCACTGACTGTGTTTGAGATGATCACTGGAAGTGTACACAACTCTCCTAAGTATGCATACATGAGATGAGGCAGTAGCTACTTGAGTTCTAATTTCGACGACTGCTGCATGGATGTGGTTTCGTGGGTACTGCTCCGAGGTCCTCAAAATGCCTTCTGCGTGTATAAGGTGGGTTGATATCCAAAAACCTTGCACAAGTTTCCATCTCCATTGAATCAGATTGCGTTGACTGTGAATGATGGCTTATGTAGCAAAAATGAGTCTTGGACACCTTGTCAATCATGTCGATCTGGAAACAGCTATCTATCTCTATAGGTAGTTTCATTGCCTTGAAGACATTAAACGAGATATGCTCTTCTCCCAGTCTCAGAATCAACTGCACGTTCTAAACGTCGATTAAAGCTCTTCCTGTTGCTAAAAATGGTCTGCCCAGTATTAACGAGATGTCTTTATCTTCTTCCATGTCTACGATTAGGAAATCTGTAGGGAATATGAATTTTCCCACCTTGACAAGCACGTCCTCAATTATTCTCTTGGGATGTGTTAATAACCTGTTAGCCACCTGCAGTGTTACAGTAGTCGCCTTAGCCTCTCCCAAGCTAAGTTTTCTGAAAATAGATAAAGACATTAAATTAGTACTTCCATTGAGATCACATAATGGTTTATCAAAATAAACTTCACCAATAGTGCAAGGAACAGTAAAACTCCCTGGATCTTTCAAATTTGGTGGGAGCTTTTTTAGAATTCTGGCGCTACATTCCTCTGTTAGCATCACTATCTCGTGGTTCCCTAGCTTGCATTTACTTAACAGTAGGTCCTTATGGAACTTTGTATAGCTAGGCATCTGGAATAGCGCATTGGTGAGTGGGATATTCATGTGGAGTTTCTTGAAAACTTTGAGAAATTTCTTGTATTGTTGCTCCAACTTCAACTTCTTTAGCCTCTGTGGAAAAGGTATGGGAATCTCATGAGGGTTAAGGGTTGCTCTACCCTGTGATTTGCTTGGTTTTTCAGCTGAGGTGGATTCATCTATCTGCTCGTTATGCTCTATAGGTTCTTCTATCGCTGGAGATTTTGTTTATTGATTTACACTCGACCTTTTTACATGGATTTCTGATAGCTGCTTTCCACTTTGAGTTGTAATTGCCTTAGCATGCTCCTTCGTGTTTATTTTTGTGTTACTCGATAAGCTGCCTAGTGCTCTGCTAGTTAAAGCAACTGCCATCTATCTTATTTGAATCTCTATATTTTTTATTGCTACATTCTAGTGTTGAAGAGTGGCCTCGATTTTCCTTATGAATTGATTGTTAGCTTCCATATACTGATTGGTCTTCTCCATGAATTTACCAAACATCTCTTCCAATTAAGGCTTTTTCCCTGGCTGCTAATACTGACCCTGTGGCTTATTCTAGTTTTGATTGCTCCAAGAGAAATTTGGGTGCTTTTTCCAACTTGAATTGTAAGTTTTCCCAAATGAATTATTCTACTGCTGCTATCCCCATTGAGCAAAGTCTGCCTGTTCTATTCCTTGTACCAAGATTGGACATTTCATCATTACATGTTCAGCTCCACATTCCTCACTACTACCTTTCTTTGACTGTACTGCGGTAGCTGATTGTATCATGTTCTCTAACTTGTGAAATAATGAATCAATTTTTGCTGAAAAGGCAGAATAAATGTCCACTTCATAAACCCCTGATGTGTTCTTCTAAACAACTCGTTCCGATGTCCACATAGCTGAAGTAGTAGCCATAGTCTCAAAAAGTTTCAGTGCTTCATCAATTATCTTTGTGGACAGTGATCCATTTGATGATGAGTTAACCATGCTTTTGAAAGCTGCGAGTAATCACGCATAGAAGTATTGGACTAAAGTCCCTTGCAATCCGATGATGTGGACACTTTCGTAGCATATTCTTGAACCTATTCCAAGCTTCATCGAAATTCTCTAAGTCACCTTGGTGGAAGACAAAAATGTTGTGCTTGAGCTTTGCAATCTTAGTAGGAGGGAAGAACTTGGTACGAAATTTTTGGGCTAGATCATTCCATGTAGTGATGCTTGCTATTGGTTGTGAGTCTAGCCATTCAATTGCCTTGTTGTGCAGTGTATGTGGGAACAACCTTAATCCGATTGCATCGTCTGAGATTCCTTGATATCTAAAATATTGGCATATCTTCAGAAAATGAGAAACATGCATATGTGGATTCTCTTCAATCCTTCCATAGAATTGATGGCAATTTTGATATAATTGTATCACATTAGTCTTCAGTTGGAAGTTAGGCTATCTAAACGATGGATACATGATACTTGATTGGCTTTGAATTATCCGAGGGGTCATGAAATCTCCTACGAGTATATTTCCTTCATCCCCTGCCCCTTCTTCATGGGCTTGAAAAATTGGATTGTTCTGCCCGTTAGCCATTTGTTGCCACGCCTCTCTATTTTCTCGCTTCCTTCGATGTAGAGTTCGTTCGATTTCTGGATCAGCTGGGATCGATTCTCCTTCAGCAGACATTAACATGTAAATCTGCGAGAAGAGTTAATAGGAGTGCTTAGATGTTAAAATGAAATAATGAATAAAACAAATCAAAATTAAATTAAATAAAATGAAATAAAACACTACAAAATAACAAAAAATGCAAATATGAATGTTCGAATTAGTGCTAATATAAATAAAATTAAATGAATACTCAATCCTCGACAAGGGCACCAAAAACTTGTTCACGAAATTATTTCCTTTCGATTTAAAATTACCGCAAGTGTACGTGTAGAAGCCTGAGAAATAAAATAAAAGTAGGCTATTATGATGTGATGATCTAGCATCACAAGCCTATCTCATTCAAGAAACGAGTGGTGGAAGCTCAAACCATTTAAGATTTTGAAAACCCAAGCCATAAATTAATTAAAAGCTTAACAATTTAAGAGATTAAGTTTAAGTAAATTTGACTACAAAGATTTAATGAGTAACTGGGTTACCCCAGTGGTCATCTGCATGGTATTTCATATAAGCAACCCAGGTTCAAATCACCATGTTGATGTTTTTATAAAACTTTTTTATGATTTTTTTAGGCTTAAAAACTCTTCAAATTCTTAGTTAAACATCCAATTTAACAAACTTTATGACAACACAACTCCCCCATTTAGTTTTTCATTAAAAAGAAAGGTTACAAGAAGTGGAAGGTCACTTTTTCACTAGATCCTTCCTTAAATCCGAATTTCATCTTATTTTCTCTCAAAAAAATATATTTTATGTCAATTTAAGTTAAGGGAATAACAAAGGTGAGAAGAAGAAAGACTTTCTACACATTTGTTCTTTGATATCCAAGAAAATTCAAGGTAGGTTGGGTACAAGTGTTATTTCATTTTCAAATTTGATTTTTTGTTAAAAGTTGAATGATATGGTACCTTCGGGTACGGTGCTTCGACACTACTATAGTTTGAATGATCATTCTCCGGCTCTACACGTTATGATAATGCTATAGATATCGGATTTACCAGAAATTCATCTACGTACGACGGTATAATCCATGTTCGAATTTTCTAATTTGATTACGAAATGCACCGATGATATATATTGAATCATGGGTTAAATCCCTTCTTACAGGTTGATTTCATTCTTTTGTTGGGGACGCGGACGATGGTGGTTTAAGATGCAATTTGACATGGAAAAGCCAGCGAATTAACAACTTTAAATTGATTATGAAATATTTGCGTTTCCTATTAATTACTTTTCTATGGACATCATATATGAAACTATTTCTACGAATATTTTCTTATGAATAGGTTATGTTTAAAAATATATGTATATGTGATCTAGAATTTACTTACCAAACACCATCTTCCAAAAAAAAAAAGCCAACTAGTTAATGTTACTGTTTTCTTAGAAATTTTAGTTTTTGCTCAAATTTTAAAAATTCGTAACTAATTTGTTACTTTGAATTTTTGAACAAAGATAATGGTGTTTGATAACCTCATAAGTTAGCTACTGAATAAACTTAGAATCATGTCAATCCGATGTTGGTAAAATTTTATATGTCACTTTAAGTAAACATAGTGTTGATATTTTCTGAAAATTCCAGTTTTTGCCATTGAACTTAAAAATTTGTAACTCAATTGTTACTTGGGATTTTTGGACAAAACCCATAGGATTTAATAGCCACATGGATTAGCTACTGAATAAACTTAAAATCATGTCAATCCAATAACTATGGAATTTTATATGACACCTTAAGTATGTTGTGCTGGGTTACTTCCCAAATCGAGTCACTGTAAGGTTTTGAAACATATTTTAACATCTAATATGTCGTCGACGAAAGCTTCTGAATTTTGGATATATTATATTATGAGAAGTTTCCTACTTTCTCTTAAAGTTTCGGGAAGTTTCGACCTAGATTACTATATAAACAAGTTTAATTTAAAACTTACTACGCAAAAATGAGAAGTCAAACAACAACATTTATTTTTAAATTCTTACCTAGAATTTCACGCAACAAAAATGTATTTATGCTTGGATGTCACCTGAAGACATTAGGAATTAGTTTCTTTTGTATTAAGTTATGTTGTCATTTATTGTCCTTTTAAAAAAGAACATTCTTAAATTAAATCTTTATAATTTCCTCTAAAAGTTTAGCTATTTTTTTAAGTTTATGGCTAAAAGTACAATTAATCTAGCGACGTTCCGATCCTTGTGGGTTGGGGCGTTACAGTATAAAAATATAATAATTAAAAGATGAGAAAGTGAAACATTTAAAGCATTCCATGACATCTTGCATCCGTCAATTGACCTCATCCGTCGAACCCAAGGTATAGAATAAAATATTATGTTCCACTTTATTTTTTGAGCATGATTTATAAATAATTTACATTTGAATCTATAAAAATGCTAATGATATTTAGGATAAAATATGTTATATAAGTTATATTTTGTTTATATATACATGAAGAAATAATGATTAGCTATTTTATTGAAACCCCAAAAGCATAATGCATAAGTTGATATCACTAACAGAGATAATACATAACTGGACACTTACGGGACAGATATGGTTAGAATTTATCAAACCGCTAGAAAGGCCATGACTTGTAGAGCAGCGTTGAACCGTCTATCATTCAATCCTATGAGAACTACGTGATTGACCTATCTCGTCCGCTTGTTGAACACATATTGACATTTACGAGAGATGTATGGTGGCCGTAGATGCAGGACTGGAGATCATGTATATCGAGGCTATAAATAACCTCATACACTCACTTCCACCTCAATGGAAAAACATGGGAGTCATGGTTAGGGATGATATACTAGAAGGTAACCCTCCAGAGCACCCCAAATGTAATTGGATTCGATATATATTGTCAGGTCCTTCTAGACAGGTGGAGTAAGAGCTTAGAACCTCAACCGGAGATAGTAATTGAGCCTGAGCCCGAGCTAGAACCTCAGTTTGAATCGGACCCAAAGGAAGATCCCGAATGGGAGCATGATAATGACTTTGGGTTGGAATTAGAGAATGAACATGAGCATAAGCCACAAGTTGAGATGGACCTAGAGTCGGGGCCTGAGACAGAAGACTCCTCTGAAGATGAAGCTCCACCAAAGAAGATTCGCAAGATTCATAGGGATTAGAAATTAGATTTCTTTTCCTTGTTTTATCGTTTTCTTAATGTTATGGAAGTAAAGGTCATCGAACTATTGTATATCTGATTTCAAGGAGTACTTTTAATAATACAAAAAAAAATAATTCTGGTTCGAGCTGAAAATATTTCCCTATTTTAATCCTGGTTTTGGAAAAAGAAGTTAATGTAAGATATTATATCTTATTTCTAGGGAAATGTCTCATGCAAACCAGAACAATTTGATAAGGGATCGCTTACAAGTGGTTCAAGATCTTGGCAGGCTAAATCAGAACCCAGCTCCACCTATATCGCCAGCTCCTATTACTCTCCTGACTCATGCCTCGGTGGTTGAGTTGTTTCAAGAGCATAAGCCCCCTACCTTCGATAGAGCATTTGGTCCACTAGTAGTTGAGGAATAGCTTCGTAAGCTAGAACGAACTTTTTGACTCATAGACTAAATTGATGCCCAAAAGGTTCAATGTATGGAGTTTATGTTTATTGGTGATGCAAGTTACTGGTGGGATTCAATGTCTTGGACTAGAACCCTGGAGCAGCAACTGGCGTTAACATGGGAACAATTTAAAGAGGAAGTAATGGACAAGTACTTTCCTCAGTCTCTAAGAGATTTCAAGGAAAGAAAATTCCTTCAGCTCAAATAGGGTAATATGTCCCTGACTGATTACGAATGAAAGTTCAATCAACTCTCAAGATATGCTCCACACCTGGTTGACACGGACATTAAGAAGACTAGAAGGTTCGAACAAGGGTTAAACCCAGACCTAAGCATGATCCTTATGTCACATCGTTTCACATCATATCGTGAGATGTTGGAACGAGATCAAAAGGCTAATATGGAGCAACGCCGTCAATTGTACAACCAGTAAGATAGAGGGCATATTGGAAAGAGGAATTGGAATGGTCAAGGCAATGGAAAGGGCAAGTGGCAAAATAAGAAGGCTAACATCAGATCTAGTGCTAGCAAGGCCATAGTAGCTACAGTTGCGCCTTGTCTGAAGTGTGGTAAACCTCATCATGGTGAATGCTTGTATGGGAAGAATGCCTATTTTCGATGCGGTAGACCAGGACATATTGCTAAGGATTGTCCTATATTCACTCAAAAGAAAGATGATAATAGTGACCAGAACAAAAAGAGAAAAGCACGAGTCTTTATACTGACTCAGAAGGATGTAGAGGAAAACTCAAACATAATAACAGGTATTTTATTGATATTCAATATACCTGCTTATGTACTATTTGATTCAGAAGCTACTCACTTTTTTGTATCAACATCTTTCATTGCTAAATCTAGCATTACTTGTGAGAAGTCAGAAAGTACACTAGAAGTTAGCATCCCCTCAGGTAGAACATTAAACACAAATCAGTTAGCTAGGTTGGTAAATCTTGAAATCGAAGGAAAAACATTAGAAGCTAATTTATATCTGATAGAGATGGAAGACTTCGATGTGATTTTTGGGCATGTCTTTTCAGAAACCAGGAGAAGAGCAATTCTCTTTCCTCGGAATAAAGAACAAACCCCATCTCCAACTAGTATCGGCCTTGCAAGTTGAGAAAATGATGAGAAAAGAAACGTACCAAGGGTCTCTAGTTAACATCTGATGAGTGATTTACACTCACTATATTATGCCTTTAATTTTATGATTTTGCTAGCTTGGAGAGTATTTTAGAAGTGCTAACAAGTGATTTTGGTGTTGTTTTGTAGATTGATGAAAGTGGAGAAAACAAAAGCTAAAAGAGGCCAAAGGAAGGAAATAGGCAAAAAGTTAGCGAAATTGGATGAAATGACCAAAATGTAAGAGATCCAAAGTTGGAGGATTAAAATACAATTGATCAAAAGTCATGTCGAAACTTGAAATGAAGATCTGAGAGTTCTAGAAGCCAATTGGATGAAGAAAGGTGTCAAAGGGATCAAATTTAGTCAAGATATGATCATAAATCATTTTCCAATCGAAAAGTTTTGCACCGGGTTTTTAGCCTCATATTGAGACTCATTTTTTGACATAGCAAATGATCAAATTGGAGAATAATATCTGAAGTAACCTTTCCAACGCATTTTGAATTACCTCAATCGGATATCAGAAGAAAGAATTATGATAAAAATACTGAAGAATGTGCAGTGCAACTGAAGTAGTCCTCAGCGCCCAAGCTCTATCACTCAGTGTCTAGGCGCCATGATGCTGAAATTTTGACAGAAAGTCAGTGCCCAAGTGCCCAAATCATAGTACCTAGGCGCCTCCTTACGGGAGTAATTTTTTGGGTTTTTACCATTCTTTCTCAACCCAACTCATCTCTAAATCTTTCTCTAAATTCCAAGACATTATAAATTCAAAATTGAAGACCTAAATTAGGGGGGAGCCACACACTAAAAATCTATGGGATCAAGCCACATTCTTGACATATTGGAGAGAAGACAACAAGAATGGAGATTCAAAAGAGAAATTTAAGAAGATTAACACCAAGCAATTGGAGATTAGAAGCATTCATTGGAAAAGGAAGGAGATCTTGGTGCAAGAATTCTACTTTTTCTTCTACATCTTTATTACAAATTCGGTGATGTATTCTAAGACAAATTCCTACATTTCCTCTTGTATTATGAGTAGCTAAATTCATTGTTAGGGAGAATAATGTAACTAATTGGCATCTTTTACATTCTCTTATTAAGACTTTCAGTTTTTAATTTTTACATGTGTTGATTTTGCTATGAGTTGAATGTACAAAATAATCTGATCAATAATTTGATGATTTTTGTGAATTCTTTACAAATAGAGATATGAGTTTAGGATTTAGATCATGTAGTAAAATCCAATACATTGGTATAACGAGTAGAGATACCTATACCATTTATTGCGGTCATAATTAAATTCCTAAAACATAGAACTCATTTAACTAAGTTGAATTTGCATAGAGATTTCCTGGTTGACCACCCAATTCCAGTAGAATGGGAACTTCAAGAAGACCTTCAAGATGAAGTTCTATTCACCGAAATCATACCATCATGGAGGCTATACTTCGAATGGGTAGCCCGAAGTTATGGTGCTAGAGTAGTAGTGTTTATCACTCCCCATGATCTCGTTAAGCCCTAGTCTTTTACCTTAACTGAGAAATATTCAAATAATGTGGCAGAATATCAAGTCCTTATCCTTGGCTTAGAAGATGCGTTAGATATAGATATCCACCAACTCAAAGTCGTTGGAGATTCTAAATTGATAATCAACCAACTTTTAGCTAAATATGAAGTCCATAATTCAGACTTGAAACCATATCATGAATATGCATCAATGTTTATGAGACAATTTGATTCGATAAAAATCAAATTCATCCTGAGAAGTGAAAAGAGGAAAGATGATGCCTTAGCTAATTTGGCAGCTATGTTAGCTAGGTCAAATGAAGACTTTTCTCACTCATATCAATTGCTCAAAGATGGGTACTTCCATCGTTGCTACCCAGTAATTTGGAAGAAAATAATAGTGTCGAGGTAGCCGAAGATGAGGAAAGAGAAGATTGGAGACAATCGATAATCGATTTCCTTCAACATCAAAAGCTACTAGATAATCTACAGCGAAAAAATGAAATCAGGAGGCATGCCTCTCGCTTTATCTTTTATAAAGGAACACTTTATTGACGATCATTTAATGGGGTTTTCCTTTGATGCCTAAGTAATGATGAAGCAACACAGGTCGTGAAAGAAGTTTACTTTGGAATTTGTGGTGCACTTCAGTCTGGACCCAAACTCTAGTTTTGAATAAAGAGGATGGGATATTACTAGCTAACTATGGTATAAGACTCCATGGATTATGCAAGAAAATGTGCAGCGTGCCAAGTCCATACGAATTTCATCCATCAACCTCTGGAACCATTACATCCGACTGTAGCTTCGTGGCCGTTTGATGCATGGGGTCTTGATGTAATTGGATCTATAACTCCAAAGTCTTCAACAGGGCATGCATATATCCTCATCGTGACCGACTACTTCTCTAAGTGGGCCGAGCCATACCATTGAAGAAAGTAAAGAAAGAAAATGTCAAAGATTTCATTTGTATCCAAATCATTTATCTATATGGTGTCCCACAACATATCATAACTTGTAATGGCAAACCATTCTGCAATAGCCATATAAACAATTTATGTGCAACGTTTGGATCAAACAGTATAACTCATCCATATACAATGCTGCTGCTAACGGGTTGGTAGAGGTGTTCAACAAAATACTATGCAGTCTGCTAAAAAAAGTTGTCTCTAAATCAAAAAGAGTTCGGCATGAGAAAATCTATGAAGTCTTATCGAACTACTTATGGGACTCCAAAACAAGCCACTCTTTATGCCTTAGTATATGGGGTAGAAGATGTACTTCCTCTGGAGTGTCAAATCTCGTCACTTCAAATTGTCATCCAAGAAGGTTTGATAACTAAAGAAAATGCTCGTCTTCGATTGGAAGAGCTAGAAGCTTTGGATGAAAAGAGGTTAGAAGCAGAAATGCACCTTAAGTGCCATCAAGCTCAAATGGCGAAGTCCTTCGACAAAAAGGTGCAACCAAGATCATTTCAAGTTGGAGATCTAGTACTTTCCATGCGCAGACCGATCATAATCACAAGAAAAATAGGGGGCAAGTTTCAACTTAAATGGGATTGTCCATTTTTTGTTACTCATCGGAGTGACAAAGATGAATTGCAAATCAGACCTATCAATGGAAATTTTTTAAAGCATTTTACGCCTGAAGTTCTTTCTTTTAAATTTTTCATTGTAAAAAAATATTGTGCTCTTATAATGAACTAAGTTCAACTTGATCCCATTTGGGTACGTAGGCAGCTTTAATAAATTATAAATTCAAGTTTAGTCACAACTAATAAATTCATTCAATTTATTTACCACTTGCTATAGTAAAAAAAAAACACAAGAAACATGAAAAGGAAAAGTTCATCCGAATAAAAATAGCAAGTTAAAATTCATACAATATAGTCTTAAAAAAAAAGAGATCAAAAAAAATTCTTGATTTCATCAAGATCACTTGCCATTGATCACTTGCAGGAAATTATCTTCAAGGATCTTCCTTTTCTACTCAATGGATACTATGCTAGTGACATCTCTTATTTGTGGTTCTTCCAATGCTATCTTCTTAGTTCCAATCATACTCTTCTGTTCCCGCTGGGCTTGGAGTTCATCACAGGGTCTATCTAGCTCAAAGGTTAGACAACTAATTTTGCCTTCCAGCGAAGAACACATGGAATCTTTTACTTCCGGCTGAATATTCAAAAGTTTCAACTGCTCAGCCTTTTGTTCAACAATTAGACAATCTAAGTGTTGCTTTCTTTCAGATAACTAATAGTCAACTTCTTTCAGAAAAACATCCATGTGCTTCATGAAAGGGGCTAGGTCTACGTGGAATGAGTTAGTAATCATGTTTTGAAGAATTGAATTATTTTCATCCCACCAGGATCGAATGTTGGAGAATCTAAACTTCAAGATGTCCTTAAAACACTTTTGAAGATAATTAGTCATGGCTTCTTGTAGAGCAGCCTTCAGATAAGGAGACTCTTAGGTAATTTTAGGTGAAGGACCAGGCATGAAAGAATAGATTGGTGTAGCCTAATGATTATTTGTCTGTGAAGGCAGGATACTAACTAAAGCCAACGAAGATGGAACAACAGGGACTCCTTGATTGATCTCTGAAATGCTAGCTCTCACAGTCCTTGAATTCACTTCTTCTTCAGCATTAAAATTGTCCATGATAAGCACTGAAGCACCTTCATTGATGGTGCCCAGATATTTAAAAGGAGGGTCATGAGAATCATGACTACCATCTATTCCTTGAAATGCATCGATTCGCCCGTCATTTTTCTTAACTGATCTTGCAAAAAGTTTGGATTCACGGAGAATTTAGTTTTTCAAGGATACTCGAAAAACCTACAAAAATGAAGCATGATTTTAAAAAAAAGGAGAGTGCAGCAAAAAAAAAAAAAAAAAGGCACACACCTGCATTTCGTATCCTAGGCGACATGTCTAAAAGTCCACCTTCTGATGGTGTGTTTGGGAGGCTGATGTTAATGTGAGAAGCTCCAACTCCACCTTTTTGAAGAACTCGGAATAGCTTGAAGCGGCCTCGATTCTATCGATCATTTAATTTTGTATATTCGAGAAAGAGGAGCCTGAAATTAAAGATTGTGACAGGGAATCAGATACAAATAGTACGATAAAAAAATAAAAAAATAAAGAGCTATACCTGATCTCTAGAACTTTCATCTTCTAGAGTTAAAGTCTTTCCCGGTGCTTGTGATGCTCGATCTCTAGGACTATTGTGGCCTGGAATCAAAATCACTTTTGGCACCTTATTAGCAGGCTCAGAGGTGGCAACAACTTTTGTCGAGGGAACTATAATTTTGATTCTCTTAATACCTCTTTCATTTTGCTAGTTTGGTTCCCTCTTTCAAAAAGCCTCTTCAGGAGCAACATTTGGAGGGCTTAACCCTCTAGCTACAACCCTGTTCAGAATCGAGCTAAGAACAAAGTCACGGTTCTCACTAGAAAAATGACTTGCACCTAGACCCTAGTCAAGAGTGGCAACTCTTCGCTATTCCACCAAGTCTGATATTTAACATCAACATTTTGATGTATATCCCTCTCATATTTTGGAATGTGAAATATAGACCCACTTTTCATCCGAGTCAAAGACAACCAAAGCCGATACATTTTTCCTATACTGGGGGCAATATTCAACTTTCTTGGTGAATATAGAAGTTTCTGTCTAAAGCTAACTTGTCTCGCAAACCTGTGAGGATTATACGCCTAAAAAATGAAAAGTGAATTTCCTCGATGATAAGAAATAAATCCAGATCCAATATTCATCATGAATTCTGAAGTATCTACAGACCTCGATTGATCATCTACACGTACATCAGGACGAGACGATAAGGGTAATGGATTTTAGCAAAAGTCATTGGTATTCATTGCTCTGCGGATAAGTTTCCATTAATCAACAACATTTTTCTCCCAAGACTGGAAAGCATTCAGAGTGCCAGTATATCTTCAAATTATAAGGCGAGAATAACTCTTGTTGACATGAGCCTAAACACCTAGAAAAAATAAATTGCTGCCCAAGCATAAAGAAAATGTCCAGGAAATGAATGTGAAATTGAGCCAAGGTCTGGGTTCATCTAATAGTTAGATGTTCGTGTAAGTCCACTATAAATGCTCAGCAATATGGGTGGAACTAGATATAAGTGTATCCGCTTGCCATCCTAGAAGATGCTTTAAAGGTCCCAACTCTTATACTTTTGTCCCTAGATGAAAGAATGAAGTGACAAAGCCATAGGAAGAGATAGGCTGTTATCTCTAATTCCTCTTCTTCTTCCATAGATAGAGATGTTGGCAAATTGCTCCAATGACGTCGATTCCTACGAGTAATGTCTCTTGGCTTGTCTGCCACCACGAGCCTCTGTATTTTGTTTGATGCTCTTTGATGATGCCTCTTGAATGGATTTAAATTCATAGCATTCTTATAATTTTTGTGTTGTTGAGGATTATGGACAAAACCATTATCATGAAACCAAAATTAATCCATTGTTCGTGAGTAACCCTATCAGATTCATTCACATGGGCAACCAATGTGAAAACATTAAAAAGTACAGACAAGACTTGGAAAGGTGATCCGTCAACTCTGAAAGGCTTGGGACTACTTCCTCATAGTAATGACCCTTGATCAAAAATCCATTTATCTCTCAAATGTCCTAATGAGAAATGCCAATTTCACCATTGGTAGACACAAAGGTATTAGTCTCTGGACACCAAACCTCACAAAGAGTTCTATAAATAGAGTTTGGGCGATGGTAATCTTTTTTGTGGTAGAACCGACTACAAAAGTTGACTCCCGAAGATTCCTCTTGAGTAGAAGTTTTTGGACCCATTAAGACCATTCCAAAAATTTGGGTCTAGACTGATGGACACCACAAATCCCAGAGTAAGCTTCTTCTATGACCTATGTTGCTTCATCATTACATAGGCATCGAAGGAAAACTTCATCAAATGATCGTCGTTAAAGTGTTCCTTTATAAAAGATAAAGTGATAGGCACGCTTCTTGATTTTAGTTTTTCATTATGGATTATCTGGTAGCTTTTGATGTTGAAGAAAATTGATTAATGACTGTCTCCAATCTTCTCTTTCCTCATCATCGACTACCTCAACACTATTATTTTCTTCCAAATTACTAGGTAGCAATGATGAAAACACCCATCTTTGAGCAATTGAAGGAACTAGCTTTAGACACCTTAGCATGATCCATATTGTGTATTTCACTTCGCCTATGAATCCAGCTTCAATAAGTTTTTGACTTTCATTTCTATTTAAGGTATTAGTTCTAGTCGAAATCTTCTTTGAGGTTGCTTAATCGATCGAACTCCGTGTCTTACTGCAAGGTGATGCACTACAACCTTAGGATCTAACCCTGGAATTTCCTTGTAAGACCATGCAAACACGTCTTTATATTCCTGTAGCAAATTACTGTACTCGAATCCATCTTCTTGATCGAGATGGGTACTTACAAATACTGGTCTGTAGTCTTCTTCGGTCCCTAAGTTCAATTTTTTTCAAATCATCCACAGTAGCTTGTCCTCCTTCTTCAAAGGTAGGTGGGGCTAGTTCAGGTTCATCAGTTGTGACAGAACTTTTAGACTCGGAGTCTGACTTAGGAGCTTCTTCAAAGGCTATATGATTGATAGAAACTTCTTCCTCATCTTCATTTTCCTTTAGGGATGAGATAACTTTTCGATGTTTTCATCTTCTTCTTGATTGTTTTGGTTTTGGACTTGGATCGAAAGTTTTAATTCCAAGTCGAGAAAATGTAGATTGTCTTTGGGATGACATTTGGGGAGCTTGGACATTCCTATCAATTTGGGTAGAAGAAGAAGAATCTTCATTTAATCTTTGAAAGACAGAAACTTTACCTTTTACGACAACCATTGGAGAGGGTTCTCCTTTTAACCTTTTAAACACCGAAACTCTAGCATTCTCTTTTCAATTCGATCGAACAGTGAAGGTCTCGGTTGTTCTGATTTCTCTTCTGCAACTTCATAAATTTGAACCATGATGGGGCTTGAGGAAACCTTCTTGACCTTAATCTTCCTCGATGGATTAGGATCATATCCCAAACTATACCTAGGTCGAGACATCAGGGCTCCATCAAAATTAGAAGGGACATGCCCACTTAAAAGGATAGTGTCAAGATTACCTAATTTACAAGGCTCTCCCTTTCCAAATTCAGCATTTTAAAACAACTTTTTGACTTAAAGATTGTAACATCCTTTGAAAGTTTGTTTTGATTCAGTAGCTCCTTGTTTGGACGAGCTGGAAATACAAAGCTTTGATATGTCTGGAATGAATGTTGAAGCCTCTGATGTAGGTTTATGTTCTTCTGGGACCACCATGAGTTGATGGGGCAAAAGCAATTTTGGAATACTAGGTATTGGAAGAGTTAACTCTTTTCTCAATACCTCAACATCGGTAGATTCTATTTGAGGTTTTTTACCTCTAGAGAATCCTTGAGATGTAAATTTTAACTTGCCTTTGATAAGTTGATGAGATTGAATAGCACTAGACGTATTATGACCGTTTGCATCTTCTTTGATTTTGAATCCAAACATGGTAAACCCTACAGAATTGCACTCTTTATCTTCCATGTAAAATTTGGCGTCCACAAAATGGGATTCTTCTTCAAGGAATGGTTTAGACTTAGCTACCACACATTTAACTTCTATATCTCGGCTATATTTGAAGCATTGGTGTCAAGTCGAAGGTACCACTCCAGTTTTATGTAGCCAAACACTTCCAAGGAGTAACTCATATGATGTTTTAGCATTAATGACATGGAAGAAAGCTGAGGAGATTAACCCTCATGTTTGCAGCTTCAGGCGAATCATGCCAATGGCTTGTTGACCTTTCTGATTGAACCCTTGAATCATGATTTTGCTTCTGGACATATTACCAACATTAAATCCAATTTTCTTCATTGTTTTGATAGGCATAATATTCACAGTAGATCCACAATCGATCATTATGTGATTTATCTTGCATTCTCGAATATAACCGCTGACATACAGTGGTCTATTATGTGAACGAGAACCCAGTTGTAATCTTCATCATCTAGTGTTATGGCAGCCATACAATCTTGTCGAGTTGCGAATCCAATATGTTCTAAGACTTTGCCTCCGTATTCTTCCTGATCGATTAATGCTGCAACTAAAGCCATTCAATCATCAAAAGGAAGATTAAGAGACTCTGCTAAACTCGTATTGGCAGGAATGTTATTGAGTCATGAGATAGTTTTCTTCTATCTTGAACTCGGTCCTGATGTATTCATCAACTCATTTTTCTTCTCCACATTGATAACATTGGAGGTAAGATATTCTTTATCAAAGAAACCTTTAGGAAAATAATCACCCAAGGTTGGCAGTCTGGGAAGAACGTGTGAAGTAGCTTCTACCCTTGTCGATTTGGCAAATCCTCTTGATTTGGCTTTAGACCTTCTTCTTTGGTTGTTTCTTGGTCTTGATTTCTTATCATGAACACTAGAACTTGGGGATATTGGAGCCTTTTGACGACATCTTTTCACAAGGGTCCATGCCCCCCTGATCTTCTTCTAGTGTTTCCTTTTTATTGGGTTAATTTTTGTATCCAATTCCTTCAGCTCTGTTCCTACAAGAGGCTCAGAAGATAATATTTTACCTATTTTGTTTGGCATTCGGTATTTTTCTTTCTTCCTGATGAAAGTGGACTAGTCATCACAAATCTCGTCTTCGGATTCTGAGTCAGGACCCTAAACATCCAAATTACCTGTCATAATATCATAAAATGTTGGATGATGAGTGCATTTGGTCTATCCATCCCCATGTAAATGTAACTGATAGTGATTTCTCCATCTACCTCAAACACCATTAGGATGGCTGCTTCCGAAAGTTGAGGTCTAAACTCCTTAACTGAGGATTTATAGGCATAGTGTACATTAGAAAATATTTGTTTTTCCTGCAGTGGGAATTGGATCAAATGATCTAAATGAAACTATCAAGCAAGCGGCTGTTGGATTCTCTTTAGTTTCAAGTTTGATCATATTTTCTTTAACTAGACGAACAATAAGATCTTTTAAGACGAAGCATTTTTCCACTGGGTAGCTAATGATTCTCTGAAATTTATAGTATTTAGGATGGTTGATCTTACTAGATTCCTCGGGTCTTTTTGGTAATGGAAGTTCAATTATTTTCTGTTCAAGAAGTGTATCCAGAATTCCAGAAACTTCAGAATCTAAGAATGGGTACTCCTTTCCTTCAAGTTCTTTCAGAGTCACATGATCTCTGTTTTGGACTTGTCCTTTGTTAGGTCTGAACTCTAGCTTTGATTTCAAGTTCGAGCTCGACCCTTGGAAGGCTATCTTTATAGGAACAGTAGAAATTGCTATAGCCTCTTTGAATTTACCTGTCTTGATGTCCTTCTTGTCACATTGATCACTTGGTAAGTAACTCCCGTACCTTACAATTTGGAGCTCCAAGTCATGAGCATGTGTTGCTAATTCTTTGAATGAGTGAGGCATATTTTCTTGGAGATTATAGAGTAATCCCCAATACATACCTTGTACACATATGTTGATGGAAGATGCTTCGCTTATTCATTCTTTGCAATTAAGCACGAGGTTCCTCCAGCATTCAATGTACTCCACAATAGGCTCGGCTTTATTCTGCTTTGTTTGAGTAAGTTCTGGAAGATTGATAGTTCGTCGGGTGCTGTAGAAACGTGTTAGGAACTCTCGCTCGTGCTGATCCCAACTATCGATGGACCCTACCAGTAAGTTAGTGTACCATTCAAACATGGCACCTTCGAGGGAGCGTATGAACTACTTCACATGGTGTCATTATAAGTGCCTGCATTGTTACACGTCTCAATGAAATGAGTAACATATTGCTTTGGGTTGCCCTTTCCATCAAAGCACTGAAATTTTGGAGGTTGGTAATCGAGTGGCATCTTTATTTTGTCAATTCGATGACTATAAAGCTTGGCATACACCAATAAATATTGGAAAGAACCACCATATTGGGCACGAATGGTGTCCGCAATCATATGTTGAAGTTGTTGGACAGACAGAGAGCTAAAGGAGAGTTGAGTGGTGTCACACAACACATTTTGAACAACTGTTTGATCATGTATATCTTGCCTTTGTTGGCACTCTTGGACTTCTAACTCTTTAGCCTTGGAAGATCCTAAATTTTCCTGATCTTCTTTAGCCAGTGGATTTTGCGACTCTAGCCTATGCATGAGTGCATCAATCTGTGCATCTTTGTCTTCCAACGACTTTGTTAATTTTTCAATGGCTATAGCCATTTGTTAAATTCGATCATTTGAGCCCGATACCACTTCTGTGACCATCACTGGCCCAAGTGATTCTTTAGATGAGGCATCATCTTCCCACTTTTGTTGAGAAGTGGCAAGAGGAAATCCAAGCAAGGATCTACCGCTAGAGATGAAGCCAGAATGAGAACTTTTCCTGAACTCATGGTCTTTTCTGTCGAATGAGAGTATGGCTTCTTGAAGGCAATTTTCATTTTGCCTTTGTTAGAGAACTTCTTCAGTGGTGTGACTAGTTGAGTTTTCCCAATTTTTGTTTGGGCTCTGGTCGCGTGGAAGAGTTTGGCATGTGTCTCTTCAAGATGAGTTATAGTTTGTTTCGCCTTTTCGCCTGCCATTGTTGATGTAGTAGTTAAAACTTGAGGATTTTGAGATAAAAAGATGAGAGGACAAGAAGGTCCCACCGAGCGTGCCATGAAATTCGTAGAATGAACTTTTCATGTATTAAAATACAGAAATCGTTACAAATTGTATTTTGATAAAATACAAGTGATGTTGACCTTTTTGTATTTACAAAGTTGCAAAAATCCCGTGATTAATGATCTGAATATTTGAAGATGAGGGGCCACGTGGCTTGAATCCTGGTCTTTGAGAATTTGTTGAAATTTTTATTTGTCAAGACTTGACTTGTTCGGAACTTGAATCTTGAGGCTTGGACTTGGAATTGAATTTGATTTGATTTGAAGAAGATTTTGATCTTCTTAGACTTAGCGTGAACTTGTTTGATTCGAAGAAGATTTTAATCTTCTTGGGGTTCACCGAGCTTAAGTTTGAGAGAATTTCTTCCCTTCTTTCAGCCCTAGAATTTCTTCAGCACTTCGTGGCATTCTCTGCTTTCTTTCTTGCTTCTTCTTCTATCTTATGGACTATTGGTTCTATTTATAGGGGAGAATTCGTGCTAATTTCGGTAATTACTCAATTATATTTAATTAAAATGAATAATTGAGTAATTATGATTTTATTTATTTGTTTGTTTATTTATTTATTTAAGATGTGATATGGGCTTTTGGGTTTTTATGGATTTTAGTAGACTTAAAAATTTAATTGGGCTAATGATTTGAATCGACCCAATCGATAAAAAACCAATCCTTTTTTTTTATGTCTACAAATGCCCCCTCAAGATTTATTTATTTATTATGAAATAAATAAAATAATAAATCTTGGCTTTCAATTTTATTTTTTGATTTGTTCGATTTCAATTTTTTTTAAAATTTTATTTGACCTCAAACATCCCATTAGTAAATTGACACCGAAGGTCTCGACTGTTCTGATTTCTCTTCTGCAACTTCATAAAGTTGAACCATGATGGGGTTTGAGGAAACCTTCTCGACTTTAATCTTCCTCGGTCGATTAGGATCATATCCTAAACCATACTTGGGTTGGGACACCAAGGCTTCATTAGAATTAGAAGAGACGCGCCCTCCTAAAAGGATAACATCAAGATCACCTAATCTACGAGGCTCTCCTTTTCCAAAACTAGCATTTTCAAACAACTTTTTGACTAGAGGATTGTAACATCCTTTAAAGTTTGTTTTTATTCAGTAGCTCCTTGTTTGGATGAGCTGGAAATACAAAGCTTTGATATGTCTGGAGTAGATTTCGGAGCTTCTGATGTAGATTTACATTCTTTTCGGATCGCCATGAGTTGATAGACAGAAGTAATTTTGGAATACTAGGTATTGGAAGAGTTAACTCTTTTCTCAATACCTCAACATTGGTTGATTCTATTTGAGATTTTTTACCTTTAGAGACTCCATGGGATGTAAATTTTGACTTGCCTTTAATAAGTTGATGAGGTCAAGTTGCACTAGACGTATCATGATCGCCTGCATCTTCTTTGATCTTGAATCTAGCTATGGTCAACCCTGCTGAATTACACTCTTCATCTTCCATGGAAAATCTTGCATTAGTGAAATGAGATTCTTCTTCAAGGAATGGTTTTGACACAGCTATCACACATTTAACTTCTCCATCTTGGCTATACTTGAAGCATTGGTGCCAAGTCGAAGGTAAAACCTTTGTTTTATGTAGCCAAACACATCCAAGGAGTAACTCATATGACGTTTTAGCATCAATGACATGGAAGAGACCTGAGGAGATTAACTCTCCTATTCGCAGCTTCAAGCGAATCATGCCAATGGCTCACTGACCTTTCTGATTGAATCCTTGAATCATGATTTTGCTTCTGGCTAGATCACCCACATTAATTTCAATTTTCTTCATTGTTTTGACCGGCATAATATCCATAGCAAATTCACAATCGATCATTATGCGATTTATCTTGTATCCTTGAATATAACAGCTGACATACAGTGGCCTATTGTGTGGACAAGAATCCAGCTATAAATCTTCATCGTCCAATGTTATGGCGGCCGTACAATCTTGAGGAGTTTCGGATCCAATATATTCTAAAACGTTGCCTTCGTATTCTTCCAGATCAATTAATGTTGCAACTAAAGCCATCCGATAATCGAAAGGAAGACTAATAGACTCTGCTAGACTCGTAATGACAAGAATATTATTGAGTCATGAGATAGTTTTCTTCTGTTTTGAAGTCTGTCTGGATGCATGTTTCATAGCACTTTTCTTCTCCACATTGATAACATTGGAGGTAAAACATTCCTTGTCAAAGAATCCCTTGGGAAAATAATCACCCAAAGTTGGCAGTCTGGGATGAATGTGTGAAGCAGCAAACTACACCCATCGATTTAATAAATCCTCTTGTTTTGGCTTTAGACCTTCTTCTTTGGTTGTTCCTTGGTCTTGATTTCTTGTCATAAATACTAGAACTTAGAAGTTGTGGAGCCTTTTGATGATGTCTTTTCACAAGAGTCCATGCCTCCTAATCTTCTTCTAATGTTTCCTCTTTATTGGGTTGAATTTTTGTACACAATTCCATCAGCTCTGTTCCTGTAAGAGGCACAAAAGGTAATATTTTACCTGTTTTGTTTGGCATTCGGTATTTTTCTTTCATCCTTGTGAAGGTGGACCAGCTGTCACCGATCTCGTCTTCAGATTCTGAGTCAAAATCCCAAATATCCAAGTCATTAGTCATAATTTTATAAAAGGTTGGACGATTGGGTACATTTAGTCTATCCATCCCCCGATAGACATAACTGATAATGATTTCTTCGTCGACCTCAAACTACACTGGGATAGCTCTTTCCGAAAGTTGAGGTCCAAACTCCTTAACTAAGGATTTACAGGCATCGTGTACATCGAAAAATGTTTGTTTCTTTCCTACAATGGGAATTGGATCAAATGAAACATCGAGCAGGGGGCTGTTGGATTTTTCCCAGTTTCAAGTTTGATCTTATTTTCTTTGTTTAGGCGAACAATAAGATCTTTCAAGATAAAGCATTTTTCCACTGGATGGCTAATAATTCTGTGAAATTTACAGTATTTAGGATGATTGATCTTACCAGCTTCCTCGGGTCTTTTTGGTACTGGGAGTTCGATTATCTTCAGTTTAAGGAGCTGATCTAAAATTCTAGAAACTTCAGAATCTAAGCATGGGTACTCCTTTCCTTCAAGTTCTTTTAGAGTCACATGACCTCTGTTTTGGACTTATCCTTTGTTAGTTTTAAATTCTGGCTTTAGTTTTAGGTTCGACCTTGACCCTGGAAGGCTATCTTTGCAGGAATAGTAGAAATCACCATAGCCTCTTTGAATTTACTTGCCTTGAAGTCCTTCTTTATTTCCTTCTTAGGATCTTTCTTGTCACGTGGATTACTTGGTAAGTAATTCCCATGCCTTGCAATTTGGAGCTCCAGGTCATGGGCACATGTCGCCAATTCTTCGAACGAGTGAGGCATATTTGCTTGGAGATTATATAATAATCTCCAATACATTCTTTGTACACACATGTCGATGATAGATACTTCGCTTATTCATTCTTTACAATTAAGGATAAGGTTCCTCCAGCGTTCAATGTACTCCACAACAGGCTCTTCCTTACTCTGCTTTGTTTGAGCAAGTTCTAAAAGGCTGACAGTTCATCGGGTGCTCTAGAAGCATGTTAGGAACTCTCGCTCAAGCTAATTCCAACTATCAATTGACCTTGTCGATAAGTTTGTGTACCGGTCAATCAATGGGAAAACATTAAAGAGGTACAAACCTCCATGATGGTATGACTTCAGTGAATAGAACTTCTTCATTGGAAAGGTCTTCTTGAAGTTCCCATTCCGTTGGAATTGGGTGGTCAGCTAGGAAATTTGCTAAAGATTGTCCTTTAATGGCCTTTTCTGGAATGAATTTGATATCGAACTCAAATAACAATAGTGCCCATTTTCCAATCCTTCAAGAAAGAATTAACCTAGACATTATGTACTTCACTGAATCAATCTTCAAAACAAGATTGATTATGTGTGATAGCATATAATGTCTCAACTTTTTAGCTGCGAAGATTAATGCAAGACATATTTTTTGAATAGGTAAATACTTCATTTCAGTGCTTACCAGTGTTCAGCTCAAGTAATAGAGTGCATTATCTTTTCCTTCATCATTGACTTGGACAAGAAGTACTCCTAAAGAATATTCTTGTGCTACAACATAAAGAGTCAGTGACTTCTCTGGGACTAGAGCTGTGAGTACCGATAGACGAGACAATTATTGCTTAATGCTTTGGAAAGCATTTTGACAAGCTTCGTTCCATTCAAAATGTACATCTTTTTTTAACAATTTATTGAATGGATGACATCGTCCAGCAAGGTTAGAGATAAATCTTTGAATGTATGCAAGTTTTCCTTGGAGACTCTTCAACTCACGTACATTTCTTGGCTCTGGCATGTTGATTATGGTGTCAATTTTTGATTGATCTATTTCAATGCCTCAATGTCGAACAACAAAGCTGGGAAATTTTCCAGAGGTGACACCAAATGCACATTTCAATAGATTCATCTTCAGTTGATGTCTTCGAAGTCTTTTGAAAACATCATGTAAATCTTGTAAATGATCGCCACTTTTCTTTATTTTAACAAGAAGACCATCTACATAACATTCCACGGTCTCATGCAACATGTCATTGAAAATCTTTTGCATTGCTCGCTGGTAGGTTACCCCTCATTTTTTAATCCAAAAGGCATAACTTTGTAACAATATTTGCCTTTAGGGATACGAAATTGTGACGCCCCGAACTTAAGCTTCGAGGGTCACGTACTAAGCATAATAACTTCTGCCTTTGGTACATGTAAATACTCTTAAATAGAAGTATTACATGTTAGAAACTTATTTTTCAATTTGGTAAAACAATTCTTATAAAATTTGGTGGCCGGTAAAAGTGCATGCCAACATGAAATTATACATTACATATACGGCCTCGGGACTATCAAGGTTAGTTGGGGCAGCAAGTTTGACAATTTTTATAAAATTCATCCCAACTCCGTTTTACATGAAATTTGTGGCATTAGAAAGATAATTTCAATTAGTTTTCTAGGTTAAAATATGAAAATTTTCCAAGATCATATGATATAGACGTTTTACTGAAAACAGTGTAATATTACACAGGAAATCCAGATTGACCTCTTCACGTTAAAACCTTTATAACTCAGGCCATAGATATCCAAATTGAGTAATTCCTGTGGCCATATTTAGAAAACTCAAAGAGGAAAACAGAAATATTTTTATAATCTCAAATGGACGTTTATAGAGTTAGAAACATTGTTTTGAAAATGACTCCAGAAACTGTCCCGTTTCTGCCTTTTATCACTTGCAAGGAAAATAAACTATAAAAACGTCTCTTAACATAACATGAGGGATATAATTACAAAATTTACTATTAATACCATATTAAATCATGTCATGTACATATTTTTACATAGTACCATAAGAAAAATAAATGGAAAAACAGTCATCGAGCAAAACATACAAAAGAAAACTTTCGGTACAAACATCTGTCCTTAATCCATCATCGCGTAAGCCAACTAACTTCCATCAATTCAAACGATCATGGATATGAAAATTTAGCATAAAATACTATGAGTATAAGAAATACTCAGTAAGATACCATGCTTGGATTTTTATCATGATAATACTGCACAAAAGAATGCAATCAAACCCATACTTGCACATTCCGTCTTGCCGGTGCCCTTCGGACTTGTCCTAAGGCATAAATAGATATCTAACTTTGTAGACTTGTCCACCATAATCATATTATGGTTTTTCATGCATAGTTTAAGCATAAATATTACCATGAAGATCATACCCCTTAAGCATAGAAAGTATCTTACCGTAAAATTTGAAGATCTTCGGTTGAGATGTAAATTAGAAGTGCTAGTCTTACTTCCTTCCCTTTTCTTTCTTATTTTCGGTTTTTGCTCTTTATTTGAGTGTATAAGTGTTTGTAAAGTGAAGGAAATTTTCTCTATGGCAATGGATATGGATATTTATGCATATATAAAGATAAGGATAAATGATTGATATTTTTTTTTCCTCCTTTTCCATCTCCACCGCCTCACCTCTCTTTTCCTTCCATTTTCCCTTTTTTTTTTCTTGTTTCTACACATGTTTAGCCTATTGTCTAAGTGTATGGTGATGATAAATGCCAAGTGGGTTGATTATAGGGTAATAAGTGGCCTCAAACCTAGATTTACAAAGGAAACCTCTCATCTTTTCAACTAATATAATCTAAACCCGCTAACTTTCATTGTTAACAAAGTGTACCCCAAATTTAAACTTATACCCAACTTACATATTCAAAAATTGTAGATTGTAACATAATTTAATCATTTGGTCAATTGAAGTCCTAACAAAATAATCCACTTCATTTAAATCCAAACTTGCCTTAAGTTTCGACTAACTAATAATCACTTCATACATACACAACCTTTGACTCTTCATGCCTACATTCATTAACTACCTCTAACATTAACCACTACAAAGGTGGTGTCCCCTTTTATCTTATGGCCAAAAATAGTATTGAAAGTTAAATCGCTATCCCAAAGAAATTTAAACAAGCATAAAATTTCGGAATATTACAGAAATGATGTGAGCTCCTCGTCATTTAGATTCATCCGTATCTGGTTGTATCTGAAAAATCCATCCATGAAAGATAAGACTTCATATCCAGTAGCTACATCCACCATCAAGTCTATTATCGAAAGTGGAAAATCATCTTTCGGACATGCTTGATTCAGATCCCGAAAGTCAACATAAATTCTTAATTGCCCGTTCTACTTTTTGACAAGAATAATGTTCGCGATCCATGTAGGGTATTTCACTTTTCATATGAATCTAGATTCAATAAGTTTGTTGACTTCCACTTCTATTTGAGGGATTAGTTCTGGTCGAAATCTTCTTTGAGGTTGCTTGACCGCTCGAACTCTATGTCTTACTACAAGGTGATGCACTGCAACCTTAGATTCTAAATATGGCATTTCCTTGTAAGAACATGCAAATATGTCTTTGTATTCTTGAAGCAAATTAATGTACTCTGATTCCTCTTCTTGACTGAGAAGGGTACTTACAAATACTGGTCTCAGGTCTTCATCGATCCCCAAGTTCAATTTTTTCAAATCATCTACAATAGATTGTCCTCCCTTTTTCAAAGGTTGGTGGTGCTGGTTCAGCTTCATCAGTTGTGACAGAACTTTCGGACTCAGAGTCTGAATTGGGAGCTTTTTCAAAGGCTATGTGATTGACAGAAACTTCTTCCTCATCTTCATTATTATCTTTTAGGGATGAGTGAACTTTTTGATGTCTTCGTCTTCTTCTTGACTGTTTTGGTTTCGAATTTGGATTGAAAGTTTTCATTCCAGGTCGAGACAATGCATATTATCTTTGGGATGACATTTGGAGAGCTCTGCATTCATATCAATTTGGGTAGAAGAAAAAAATTGTTCATTTAAACTTTGAAAGACAGAAACTTCACCTTGTACGTCGACCACTGGAAAGAGTTCTCATTTTCAATTCGATCAAACACTGAAGGTCTCGATCATTTTGATTTCACTTCTGCAACTTCATAAATTTGAACCATGATGGGGTTTGAGGAAACCTTCTTGACCTTAATCTTCCCTGGTGGATTAGGATCATATCCCAAACCATACTAGGTCAAGACATCAGGGCTCCATTAGAATTAGAAGGAACACACCCACCTGAAAAGACAGCGTCAAGATCACCTAACTTACGAGGCTCTCCTTTTTCAAATCCAGTATTTCCAAACAACTTTTTGACTTGAGGATTATAACATCCTTTGAAAGTCTGTTTTGTTTCAGCAGCTCTTTCTTGTTTGGACAAGCTGGAAATACAAAGTTTTGATATGTCTGGAACATATGTTGAAGCCTCTGATGTAGGTTTATGTTCTTCCGGGACCGCCATAAGTTGATGGGGCAAAAGCAATTTTGGAATACTAGGTATTGGAAGAGTTAACTCTTTTCTCAATACCTCAATATCGGTTGATTCTATTTGTGGTTTTTTGCCTCTAGAGAATCCGTCAGATGTAAATTATGACTTACCTTTGATAAGTTGATGAGATTGAGCAGCACTAAACGTATCATGATCATTTGCATCTTCTTTGATTTTGAATCCAGATATGGTCAACCCTGCAGAATTGCAGTCTTCATCTTCCATGTAAAATTTGACGTCGGTAAAATGGGATTCTTCCTGAAGGAATGGTTTAGACTCAGCTACCACGTATTTAACTTCTACATCTCGGCTATATTTGCAGCATTAGTGCCAAGTGGAAAGTACCACTCCAATTTCATGTAGCGAAACATGTTCAAGTAGTAGCTCGTATGATGTTTTAACATCAATTACATGGAAGAGAGCTGAGGAGATTAACTCTCCTATTTGCAGCTTTAGGGAAATCATGCCAATGGCTCGTTGACCTTTTTGATTGAACCCTTGAATCATGATTTTGCTTCTAGACAGATTACCAACATTAAGTCAAATTTTCTTCGTTGTTTTGATCGACATAATATTCACAGAAGATCCACAATCGATCATTATGTGATTTATCTTGCACTCTCGAATATAACAGCTGACATACAGTGGTCTACTATGTGGATGAGAACCCAGTTGTAAATCTTCATCATCAAATATTATTCCAGCCATACAATCTTGCTGAGTTGCGAGTTTGCAGCTTTAGGGAAATCATGCCAATGGCTCGTTGACCTTTTTGATTGAACCCTTGAATCATGATTTTGCTTCTAGACAGATTACCAACATTAAATCAAATTTTCTTCGTTGTTTTGATCGACATAATATTCACAGAAGATCCACAATCGATCATTATGTGATTTATCTTGCACTCTCGAATATAACCGCTGACATACAGTGGTCTATTATGTTGATGAGAACCCAGTTGTAAATCTTCATCATCAAATATTATTCCAGCCATACAATCTTGCTGAGTTACGAGTCCAATATGTTCTAAGACTTTGCCTTTGTTTTCTTACGGATCGATTGATGCTACAACCAAAGCCATTCAATCATCAAAAGGAAGATTAAGAGACTCTGCTAAACTCATATTGGCAGGAATGTTATTATGCCGTGAGATAGTTTTCTTCTATCTTGAACTTTGTCTTGATGTATTCTTCAACTCATTTTTCTTCTCCACATTGATAACATTGGAGGTAAGATATTCTTTATTAAAGAAACCATTGGGAAAATAATCACCCTAGGTTGGCAGTTTGGGAGAAATGCATGAAGCAGCTTCTACCCCAGTCGATTTAGCGAATCCTCTAAATTCGGCTTTAGACCTTCTTCTTTGGTTGTTCCTTGGTCTTGATTTCTTATCAAGAACACTAGAACTTAGGAGTAGTGGAGCCTTTCGACTACATCTTTTCATAAGGGTCCATGCCTTCTAATCTTTATTAGGTTGCACCTTTGCACCGAATTCCTCCAGCTCTGTTCCTATAAGAGGCATAGAAGGTAATATTTTACCTATTTTGTTTGGCATTCGGTATTTTTCCTTCTTGTTTATAAAGATGGACCAGCCGTCACCAATCTCGGATTCTGAGTCAGAATCCCGAACATCCAAGTTACCCATCATAATTTCATAAAAGGTTGGACAATTGGGTGCTCTTGGTCACGCCAAGAAGTCTAAAATCTTCTTCAAATCAAACAGGTTCACGCCAAGTCCAAGAAGATCAAAGTCTTCTTCAAATCAAATCAAATTCAAGTCCAAGTCCAAGACTCAAGATTCAAGTTCCGAACAAGTCAATTCTCGACAAATCAAATTTTCAAAAAATTCTTGAAGACCAGGATTCAAGCCACGTGGTCTCTCATCCTTGAATATTCAAATCATTAATCAGAGGATTTTTTGCAATTTTGCAATTAGAAGAAGGTCAACATGACTTGTATTTATAAAAATACAACTTTTAATGATTTCTGTATTTTAATATATGAAATTCTTTCATACAAATTTATTGGCACACCCAGTGGGAATAAATTCTCTCAAACCCAAACTCGATGAACCCTAAGAAGATTAAAATCTTTTTCGAATCAAACAGGTTCACATTGAGTCCAAGAAGATCAAAGTCTTCTTCAAATCAAATCAAATTCAACTCCAAGTCTAAGCCTCAAGATTCAAGTTTTAATCTGCTTTTTGTATAGTAGCCTTTGAAGAAGCTCCTGACTCAGACTCTGAATCCAAAAGTTCTGTCGTAATTGATGAACCTGAACTAGCCCCACCTACCTTTGAAGAAGGGGGACAAGCTACTATAGATGACTTGAAGCAATTGAACTTAGAGACCAAAGAAGACTCGAAACCAATATTTGTAAGTGCCCTCCTCAATGAAAAAGAAGAATCCGAGTACATTAATTTCCTTCAGTAAATACAAACATGTGTTCACATTGTCTTACAAGGAAATGTCAGGGTTAGATCCTGAGGTTGCAGTGCATCATCTTGGAATAAGACATAGAGTTCGACAAGTCAAGCAACCTCAAAGAAAATTTCGACTAGAACTTATCCCTCAAACTGAAGTGGAAGTCAACAAACTTATTGCAGTTGGATTTATACGCGAAGTGAAATACCTAACACAGATCACGAACATTGTCCCTGTCAAAAAGAAGAATGGCCAATTAAGAATTTGCATTGACTTTCGTGACGTGTTCGGAACTTGAATCTTAAGGCTTGGACTTGGACTTGAATTTGATTTGATTTGAAGAAGACTTTGATCTTCTTGGACATGGTGTGAATTTGTTTGATACGAAGAAGATTTTAATCTTCTTAAGGTTCACCGAGTTTAGGTTTGAGAGAATTTTTTCCCTTTCTTCCGACCTTGGAATTCCTTCATAAGGAAGAAAGAGAAATACTGAATGCCAAACAAAATAGGTAAAATATTACCTTCTGTGCCACTTGCAGGAACCAATGTGTATGAGAGTTTGTAATTTTGGAAAATCGAAGGAGCAAGTCCTTGGTCCCCAACTGAAAGTGCATTGAATGGTGAAAAACAACAGTCCTTAGTCCTCAATGTTTATGAAAGTTTGCAACTTTAAGTTTGTTCATAAGCATATAGTTCCTGAACTCATAGAATAATTGTAACATAAAAAATTTTAACTTCTACACAAAGAAAATTTTGAACCTCAAAATCCTTGATTTGCTCCAAAAGGGTAAATCCCTGCTAAAAAGGGAAACTTTACTTCAACATTCGAAATCTTCTGTTAAATCCTCTAATTAATGATCTGAATATTTGAAGATGAGAGGCCATGTGGCTTGAATCCTGATCTTCAAGAATTGATTGAAAATTTGATTTGTTGAGACTTGACTTGTTCGAAACTTGAATCTTGAGGCTTGGACTTGGACTTTAATCTTCTTGGACTTTGCGTGAACCTGTTTGATTTGAAGAAGATTTTAATCTTCTTGGGGTTCATCGAGTTTAGGTTGGAGAGAATTTCTTCCCTTCTTCTGGCCTTGGGATTTCTTCAGCACTTCGTGGTGTTCTTTGCTTTCTTTCTTGCTTCGCTTTCACCTCTACTTATCTTAAGGACCATTGATCTTATTTATAGAGGAATTTTTGTGCTAATTTTGATAATACTCAATTATATGTAATCAAAATGAAAAATTGAGCAATTATGATTTTATTTATTTGTTTGTTTTTAAAATGTGGTATGGGCCTTTGAAAAGTGAAAGATGGTTGAAGGCGAGCCACAGGGCATGCCAAGAAATTTGTAGAATGAAATTTTTGTGTATTAAAATACAGAAATCGTTAGAGATTGTATTTTGATAAAATACAAGTGATGTTGACCTTTTTGTAATTGCAAAGTTGCAAAAATCCTCTAATTAATAATTAAAATATTTGAATATGAGGGACCATGTGGCTTGAATCCTGGTCTTCGAGAATTTGTTGAAAATTTGATTTGTCGAGACTTGACTTGCTCGAAACTTGAATCTTGAGGCTTGGACTTAGACTTGAATTTGATTTGATTTGAAGAAGACTTTGATCTTATTGGACTTGGCATGAACTTGTTTAATTCGAAGAAGATTTTAATCTTCTTGGGTTCACCGAGTTTAGATTTGAGAGAATTTCTCTCCTTCTTTCGACTTTGGAATTTTTTCAGCATTTCGTGGCGTTCTCTGCTTTCTTTCTTGCTTCGCTTTCACTTCTTCTTTGTGCCCCTCTCTTATGGACCATTGGTCCTATTTATAGGAGAAAATTTGTGCTAATTTTGGTAATCACTCAATTATACATAATTAAAAGGGGTAACTGAGTAATTATTATTTTATTTATTTGTTTGTTTATTTTAAAATGTGATATGGGCCTTTGTGTTTTTATGGACTTTAGTAGGCTTAAAATTTAATTGGGCTAATGATTTGAATCGACCCAATCCAATTTTTTTTTTATGTCTACAAATGCCATTTCAAGATTTATTAATTTATTATAAAAGGCTAATGATTTGAATCGACCCAATCCAATTTTTTTTTTTATGTCTACAAATGCCACCTCAAGATTTATTTATTTATCATGAAATAAATAAATTAATAAATCTTGATTTCGAATTTCTTGATTTGTTCGATTTTTTTTTTAATATTTGATTTGATCTCAAACATACCATTAGTAAATTAATATAGATAAAAAATTTGAGAATGAATTTAATAAAATTCTTATCCCTTGAATTTGAGAATAATAATTTTTTTGTCGAATTTTGATTATCTATTTATTTATTTTATACGACCCATAATAAATTTTATTTGAATAGGTCTTTTATGTTTTATGGTAAATTGGCCTTAAGTGAAACCAGTTACTTGCCTATTTATCTATTTATTTGTTTTTGTATTTTTGTTTTAATAAAGTTGAAACTAACACTTTTTTGTTGTTACAATGATTCAACCTTTTGGAGCGAATCAAGAATTTCGAGGTTCAAAATTTTTTTCATGTAGAGGTTAAATTTTTTTTTTCTGTTGTAATTATTTTATGAGTTCAAGAAATACATATGCTTATGAACAAACTTAAAATCCAAACCTCCATATACATTGAGGACTAAGGACTATTGCTTTTCACCATCCAATGCACTTTTTTGTTGGGGACCATAGACCTGCTCCTTTGACTGTCCAAAGCACTTCATGTATGGGACCAAGGACCTGCTCCTTCGACCATCCAAGGCATTTTGTGTTGAGGACCAAGAACCTGTTCCTTCGACCGTCCTCCAAGGCACTTCATATTTAGGACCAAGGACATGTTCCTTTGACCGTCTAAGGCATTTTGTGTTAAGGACCAATGACTTTCTCCTTTAACCATTTAAGGTAGTTTGTGTTGAGGACCAAGGACCTACTCCTTCAACCATTCAAGGTACTTTATGTTGAGGACCAATGACCTGTTCCTTCGACCGTCCAAAACATTTTGTGTTGAGGACCAAGAACTTGTTTCTTCAACCATCCAAAATATTTTGTGTTGAGGACGAAGGACCTGTTCCTTCGACCATCCAACGCACTTTGTGTTTGAGACCAAGTACTAGCTCTTTCTATCATTCAAGGCACTTTTTTCAGAGGCCGCTTACATATTTGGAAGACTTGTGATTTTAGATGATAAATCAATTTGAGAGGTTTGCTAGCCCCTTTTTTTAGCTGACTTTTTTTTTCAGGCATGGCTCGAACAAGTTCTGACGATAAAGTGTGTTCTAATATACATGAAATTGTTAAACCTAAAAATCAAGGCAAACATTATCTGCATTTCAAAGATACTGATGTCAAGTACCATGGGTGAACTTAAATTTAGTTTCCAGAAGCCAATGACATATCTTTCCCCTGATCTTTTGGAGCCATTGTTGGAGTTGCATATGTCCACCATTAGTGAATGTCATGAGGATTTGGACGCAGGCAAGTCCAACCGCTCTAGCAGTCATCTTCCCTTTTTTTTTATCTTCCGCCTCATCATTCCCAAAGCCTGGAGAGCGTCCCAAAAGCTGTGATTTGTGAGAGGATTGATAATTGAGAAATACGATAAGGAAGTGCACTGGTCAATCGAAGAGAGATTTCTTTTCTTCCAAAATTTTGTGAGTGGTCTTTATAGGTCCAAAAACTTCCACTAAAGAGGGATCTTTGCGAGTTAGCTTTTGCAATCAGTTTTGCTACAAAAGATTACCATTACCCAAACTCTATTTACAGAGCTCTTTGTGAGGTTTGGTGTCCAGAGACCAACACCTTTGTGACTGCCAATGGTGAAATTGGCATTTCTCTTTGGGACATGTGTGAGATATGTCGACTTTCGATTAATCATGGGTCATTACTACAAGGAAGTAGTCCCAAGCCATTCAGAGTTGACGGATCATCTTCCCAAGTCTTATCTATAACTTTTAATATTTTTGCATTGATTGCCCATGCGAATGAATCTAATAAGGTTACTCAAGAACAATGGATTAATTTTTGGTTTCACAATAATGGTTGTGTCCAGAATCTTGGAAAACACAAAAATTATAAGAATACTATGAATTTAAATCCATTCATGAGGCGTCATCAAAGAGCATCGAAGGAAATACGGAGGCTCGTGGTGGCAGACAAGCCGAAAGACATTACTCGTAGGGATCAATACCATTGGAGCAATTTGCCAGTATCTCTGTCTATGGAAGAAGAAGAGGAATTAGAGATAGCAACCTATCTCTCCCTATGGCTTTATCGCTTTGTTCTTTCATCTGGGGATGAAAGTATAGAGGTGGGACCTTTAAAGCATCTTCTCGAATGGCAGGCAGATACACTTATAGTCTAGTTCTACCTATATTGGGGAGCATTTATAGTGGACTTACATGAACATCTAACTATTAGACAAACCTTGACCTTGGCTCAATTTCACATTCATTTCCTGGACATTTTCTTTATGCTTAGGCGGCAACTTATTTTGTTAGAGGTGTTTATGCTCATGTGGACAAGAGTTATTCTCGCCCTATAATTCAAAGATATGTTGTTACTCTAAATGCTTTTTGGTCTTGGGAGAAAAATGTTGTTGATTGTCGGGAACTTATCCGTGGAGCAATGAACACCGATGACTTTTGCTGGAGTCCATTACCCTCATCGCCTCATCCTGATGTACGTGTGGATGACTAACCAAGGTCTACAGATATTTCAGAATTCATGATGAGTATTTGATCTTGATTTGTTTCTTATCATTGAGGAAATTCACCTCTCATTCTTAAGCCATATAACCCTCACAGATTTGTGAGACAATCTGGCTTTAAATAGAAACTTCCTTCTTCACCAAGAAAGTTAAATATTGTCCCCAGTGTAGGCAACATGTATCGGGTTTGGTTGTCATTGACTCAGACAAAAAGTGGGTCTTTATTTCATATTTCAGAGTATGTTAGGGATATACATCAAAACATTGATGTTGAATATGAGGCTTGGTGGAATAGCAAAGTGTTGCCACTCTTGACCAGGGTCCAGGTGCATGTCTTATTTTCTAGTGAGAGCTGTGACTTTGTTCTTGGACCGACTCCGAATAGGGTTTTAGCTAGAGGGTTAAACCCTCCAAATGTTGTTCCTAAAGAGACTTCTCATAAGAGGGATCCAAACCAGCAAAATGAAAGGGGTACTAAGAGAACTAAAATTATAGTTCCCTCAGCAAAGATTACTGCCACCTCTGAGCCTGTTGATAAGGTGCCAGAAGAGATTTTAATTCTAGATCACAGCAGTCCTGGAGATCGAGCATCACAAGCATCGGAAAAGACTTTAACTCCAGAAGATGAAAGTTCTAGAGATCAGGTACAATTCTCTTTTTTTTTTTTTAACATATTGGTTGTATTTGATTTTCTATCGCAATCTTCGATTTCGGGCTCGTCTTTTGCAAATATGCAAAATCAAATGACTGGTAGAATTGAGGCCGCTTCAACATATTCCGAGTCTTTCAAAAGGTGAAGTTAGAGCTTCTCCATTAACATCAGCATCCCAAATGCACCATCAAACGATGGATTTTTAGACATGTCGCCTAGGACATGAAATGCAGGTATGTTTCCTTTTTTCATTTGCTACACATTTTTTTTTTGAAATCATACTACATTTTTTGTACATTTTTCGAGCATCCCTGAAGAACTAAATTTCTCCATAAATCTAAACTTTTTGCAAGATCAAACTGGCGAGAATAATGAGGGAATCGATGCACTTCAAAAAATAGATGGTATTCATGATTCTCATGACCCTCATTGCAAATATCCGGGCACCATCAACGGAGCTACTTCGGTGCTTATCATGGACAATTTTAACACTGAAGATGAAGTGAATTCAGGGACTGTGAGAGCTAATATTTCTAAGATCAATCAAGGAGTACATGTCGTCCCCTCTTCGTCGGCTTTAGTCAGTATCCCACCTTCACAGACAAATAATCATCGGGCTACACCAATCTATTCTTTCATGTCTAGTCCTCCGCTTGGAATTACTCAAAATTCTCCTTATCTGAATGTTGCTCTGCGAGAACCCATGACTAATTACCTTCAAAAGTGCTTTAAAGATGCCCTGAAGTATGGATTCTCCAACATTCGATCTTGGTGGGATAAAAATAACATAATTCTTCAAAATGTCATTACCAACTCATTCCATGCAGACCCAGTGCCTTTGATAAAGCGTATGGATGTGTTTCTGAAAGAAGTTGACTCTTACTTGTCTGAAAGAAAGCAACACTTATATTGTCCAATAGTCGAGGAGAAGACTGAGCAGTTGAAACTTTTGAACATTTTGCTGAAAGTAACGGATTCCACGCGTTCTTCGTTGGAAGGAAAAATTAGCTAGCTAACTTTTAAGTTTGATAAACTCCGTGATGAACTTCAAGCTCAATAGGAACGAACAAGTATGCTTAGAACTAAGAAGACAGCTTTGGAAGAATCATAGACAAGAGATGTCACTAGCATAACATCCATTGACCAAAAAAAAAGACCCTTGAAGATAGTTTCCTACGAGTGATCAAAGGTGAGTGATCCTGATGAAGTCAAGAATTTTTATCTCTTTTCTTTTAGACCATATTGAATGGATTTTGACTTGATATTTTTATTTGGATGAACTTTTCTTTTTCATGTTTCTTTTTTTTTTTACTACAGCAAATGATAAACAAATTAAATAAATTTATTATCTGTGACTGAACTTGAACTTATAATTTATTCAAGCTGCCAACGTATCCAAATAGGATCAAGTCAAACATAGTTCATTACAAGAATACAAATATTTTTTACAATGAAAAATGTTAAAGAAAGAATTTCATACGTAAAACCGCTTTAAAAAAATTTCATTGATAGGTCTGATTTGCAGTCCATCTTTGTCGACAATCTTGTATGCTCCGTTAGTGAATGCATGAGTAACAAGAAATGGACCATCCCATTTAGGCTAAACCTTGGTCTGCACATGAAAAGTACTAGATCTCCAACTTGAAATTATCTTGGTCACACCTTTTTGTTGAAGGACTTTGCCATTCTAGCTTGATAGCACTCAAGGTGCATTTGTGCTTCTAACCTCTTTTCATCCAAAGCTTCTAGCTATTCCAATCGAAGATGAGCATTTTCTTCAGTTGTCAAACATTCTTAGATGGCAATTCGAAGTGATGGGATTTGACACTCCAGAGGAAGTACAGCTTCCACCCCATAAACTAACGTATAAGAAGTGGCTTGTATTGGAGTCCGAAGTGTTTAGTTCTTTAGCACGTTTCCAACCAAATTTGACTAAAATTTTGTCCGAATTTTGTTCATTGGCGCATTTCAAATCAAATATGACCAAAATTTCATCTGACTTTTGTTAAACAACACAATTTCAATCAAATTTTAATTAAAATTTCATCTGAATTTTGTTCGTTGTAGCACTTCCAATAAAATATAAATAAAATTTCACATGGGTTTAGTTCATTGGAGCATTTCTAATCAAATTTGACCAAAATTTTACGTAGATTTTGTTCATTGGTGTGTTTCTAATCAAATTTAACTAAATTTCACCTGAGTTTGGTTCATTGGTACGTTTCCAATCAAATTTGACAAAAATGTTCATCCGTGTTTTGTTCATCAGCAGGTTTCCAATCAAATTTGACTAAAAATTCTTAGGGTTTAGTTCATTGACTCGTTTCCAATCAAATTTGACTCAAATTTAAATTTGATTTTGTTCATTAGCAATTTTCCAGTCAAATTTGACTAAAATTCCGCTTGGGTTTAGTTTATTGGCACGTTTTCAATAAAATTTGACTAAAATTTTATCTGCATTTCATTCATTGGCGGGTTTCCTCTCAAATTTGACTAAAATTTCACATAGGTTTAGTTTTTTGGCGCATTTCCAATCAAAATTAACTAAAATTTCGTCTTGATTTTGTTCATTGGCTTGTTTCAAATCAAATATGACTACAATTTCATTTGAGTTTTGTTAAATGACGTGTTTTCAATCAAATTTAAGTAAAATTTCACCTGTATTTTGTTCATTGGGCGCTTCCAATCATATTTGACTAAAATTTCACATGGGTTTAGTTCATTGGCGCATTTCCAACCAAATTTGACTAAAATTTCACCCGATTTTTTTCATTGGCCTATTTCTAATCAAATTTGATTAAAAATTCAACCGAGTTTGGTTCATTGGCATGTTTCCAATGAAATTCGACAAAAATTTCATCTGCATTTCGATCATCGATCGGGTTGCAATCATATTAGACTAAAATTTCTCATAGCTTCAGTTCATTGGCACATTTCTAATCAAATTTAACTCAAATTTAAATTTGATTATGTTTATTAGTAGGTTTCCAGTCAAATTTGACCAAAATTCCACTTAGGTCAATCAAATTTGACTAAAATTTCATCTGCATTTTTCTCATCGGCGGGTTTCCACTCAAATTTGACTAAAATTTCAGCTGGGTTTAGTTCATTGGCGTGTTTGTAATCAAATATGACTAAATTTTCAGTTGAGTTTTATCATTGGCGCGTTTCCAAAAGAATTTTATTAAATTTTCACATGGGTTTAGTTCTTTGGCGCTTTTCAATCAAATTTGACTAAAATTTCGTCTGTATTTTGTTCATTGGCACGCTTCAAACCAAATATGATTACAATTTCATCTGAGTTTTGTTAAATAGCACGTTTTCAATCAAATTTGAGTAAAATTTTATCTATATATTGTTCATTGGGTGCTTCCAATCAAATTTGATTAAAATTTCACATGAGTTTAGTTTATTATCGCGTTTCCAATCAAATTTGACTAAAATTTCACCTGAATTTTGTTCATTGGCGTGTTTCTAATAAAATTTGACTAAAATTTCACCTGAGTTTGGTACATTAGCTCATTTTCAATCAAATTAGACAAAAATTTCATCTGCATTTTCTTCATCGGGGGATTTCCGATCAAATTTAACTAAACTATCTCATGAGTTTAGTTCATTGGCGCATTTCCAACCAAATTTAACTCAAATTTAAATTTGATTTTGTTAATTAGCAGGTTTCCAGTCAAATTTGACTAAAATTCCGTTTAGGTTTAGGTCATTGGCGTGTTTTCAATAAAGTTTGGCTAAAATTGTATCTGCATTCTGTCCATCAATGGGTTTCCACTCAAATTTGACTAAAGTTTCACCTAGATTTAGTTCAGTTATTTTCAGTTGACTTTTATCATTGGCGCATTTGCAAAAGAATTTTACTAGAATTTCACATGGGTTTAGTTCTTTGGCACATTTTCAATCAAATTTGATTAAAATTTCGTCTGAATTTTGTTCATTGGCACGTTTCAAATCAAATATAACTACAATTTCATCTGAATTTTGTTAAATGACGCATTTTGAATCAAATTTACGTAAAATTTCATCTGAATTTTGTTCATTGTTGTGCTTCCAATCAAATTTAACTAAAATTTCACGTGGGTTTAGTTCATTGGTGCATTTCCAATCAAATTTGACTAAAATTTCACCTGAGTTTTGTTCAATGTCGTGTTTGTAATCAAATTTGACTAAAATTTTACTCGAGTTTAGTTCATTGGCACGTTTCCAATCAAATTTAACAAAAATTTTCATCAGTGTTTTGTTCACCTGTGGGTTTTCAATCAAATTTGACTAAAATTTCTCATGGGTTTAGTTCATTGGTGTGTTTCTAATAAAATTTGAATTAAATTTAAATTTGATTTTGGTTATTAGCAGGTTTCCATTCAAATCTTACTAAAATTCCGCTTAGAATTAGTTCATTGGCGCGTTTTCAATAAAATTTGATTGAATTTCACCAAATTTTTTCATTGGCATGTTTCTAATATAATTTGATTAAAATTTCACATGGGTTTAGTTCATTGGTGTGTTTCTAATAAAATTTGAATTAAATTTAAATTTGATTTTGGTTATTAGCAGGTTTCCATTCAAATCTTACTAAAATTCCGCTTAGGTTTAGTTCATTGGCGCGTTTTCAATAAAATTTGATTGAATTTCACCAAATTTTTTCATTGGCATGTTTCTAATATAATTTGATTAAAATTTCACCTGAGTTTGGTTCATTGGCACGTATCCAATCCAATTTGACAAAAATTTCATCTACGTTTTGTTCATCGTTGGATTTCCAATCATATTTGACTAAAATTTCTCAGGGGTTCGGTTCAGTAGCACTTTTCCAATCAAATTTGACTTAAATTTAAATTTGATTTTGTTCATTAGCAGGTTTTCAGTCAAGTTCAACTAAAATTCGACTTTGGTTTAGTTCATTAGCACGTTCTCAATAAAATTTGACTAAAATTTTATCTGCGTTTTGTTCGTTGATGGGTTTTTACTTAAATTCGACTAAAATTTCAGCTCGGTATTGTTCATTGGCATGTTTGTAATCAAATTTGACTAAATGTTTAGTTGAGTTTTATCATTGGCACGTTTGCAATAGAATTTTATTAAAATTTCACATGGATTTAGTTCTTTGGCACGCTTCCAATCAAATTTGACTAAAATTTCATTTAGGTTTTGTTCATTGTCGTACTTCAAATCAAATAGGGTACAATTTCATCTAAGTTTTGTTAAATGGCATGTTTTCAATCAAATTTGAGAAAATTTTCATTTGTATTTTGTTCATTGGTGCGCTTCCAATCAAATTTACTAAAATTTCACATGGGTTTAGTTCACTGGCGCGTTTTCAATCAAATTTGACTAAAATTTCACCTGGTTTTGTTCATTGGCGAGTTTCTAATCAAATTTGATTAAAATTTTACCTGAATTTTGTTCATTGGCGCGTTTCCAATCAAATTCGACAAAAATTTGATTTTCGTTTTGTTCATCAGCTGATTTCCAATCAAATTTGAGTAAAATTTCTCATAGGTTCAGTTCCTTGGCACATTTCCAATCAAATTTGACTCAAAATTAAATTAGATTTTTTCATTAGTGGGTTTCCAAACCAACTTGACTAAAATTCCACTTAGGTTTAGTTCATTGGTGAGTTTTCAATAAATTTTGACAAAAATTTTATCTTCATTTTGTTCATCGGCGGGTTTCGTTCAAATTTGACTAAAATTTCACCAGGGTTTAGTTCATTGGCATGTTTGTAATCAAATTTGACTAAATTTTCAGTTGAATTTTATCATTAGCGCATTTCCAATAGAATTTTACTAAAATTTCAAATTGGTTATTCTTCGGCGGCGCATTTTCAATCAAATTTAACGAAAATTTCATCTGAATTTTGTTTAGTGGCACGCCTCAAATCAAATATGACTACAATTTCATCTAAGTTTTGTTAAATGGCATGTTTTAAAACAAATTTGAGTAAAATTTTATCTGTATTTTGTTCATTGGCGTGCTTCCGATCAAATTTGAATAAAATTTCACATGAGTTTAGTTCATTGGGGCGTTTCCAATCAAAATTGACTAAAATTTCACTTAAGTTTTGTTCATTGGTATGTTTCTAATCAAATTTGACTAAAATTTCATCAGAAGTTGGTTCATTAGCGCATTTCCAACCAAATTTGACAAAAATTTCTCATGAGTTTAGTTTATTGGCAAGTTTCCAATCAAAGTTGACTCAAATTTAAATTTGATTTTGTTCATTAGCGGGCTTCCAGACAAATTTTACTAAAATTCCGTTTAGGTTTAGTTCATTGGCGTGTTTTCAAAAAATTTTGACTAAAATTTTATTTGTGTTTTGTTCATCGGTTGGTTTCAACTCAAATTTGACTAAAATTCCACCTGGGTTTAATTCTTTAGCATGTTTGTAATCAAATTTGCCTAAATTTTCAGTTGAGTTTTATCATTGGCGCATGTCCAATGGAATTTTACTAAATTTTCACATGGCTTTAGTTCTTTGGCGCATTTCCCAACAAATTTGACTAAAATTTCGTTTGAATTTTGTTCATTGGTGGGGTTCAAAATAAATATGACTAAAATTTCATTTGAGTTTTGTTAAATCCTGTGTTTTCAATCAAATTTGAGTAAAATTTCATCTGTATTTTGTTCATTGGTGTGTTTCTAATCAAATTTGACTAAAATTTCACCTGGTTTGTTCATTGGCGTGTTTCTAATCAAATTTGATTAAAATTTCACCAGAGTTTGGTTCATTGGCGCGTTTTCAATCACATTTGATAAAAATTTCATCTGAGTTTTGTTCATAGACGAATTTTCAATCAAATTTGACTAAAATTTCTCATGGAGTTTAGGTCATTGGCATGTATCCAATCAATTTAAATTTAATATTGTTCATTAGCAGATTTCAATCAAATTTGACTAAAATTCCACTTAGATTTAGTTCATTTTCGCCTTTTAAATAAAATTTGACTAAAATTTTATCTGTATTTTGTTCATCGGCGGGTTTCCACTCAAATTTGACTAAAATTACACCTGGGTTTAGTTCATTGGCATTTTTGTAATCAAATTTGACTAAATTTTTAGTTGAGTTTCATCGTTGGCACGTTTCCAATAGAATTTTACTAAAATTTCACATGGGTTTAGTTCTTTAGCACGCTACCAATAAAATTTAACCAACATTTCGTCTAGACTTTTTTCATTGGTGCGTTTGAAATCAAATATGACTACAATTTCATCTGATTTTTACTTAATAGCATGTTTTCAATTAAATTTGAGTAAAACTTCATCTGGATTTTGTTTATTGGTACTCTTCCAATCAAAATTGACGAAAATTTCGAATGGGTTTAGTTCATTGGTGCGATTCCAATCAAATTAGACTAAAATTTTACCGTTGTTTTGCTCATTGGCATGTTTCTAGTCAAATTTAACTAAAATTTCAACTGAGTTTGGATCATTGGTGCATTTCCAATCAAATTTGAAAAAATTTCATCTGCATTTTGTTCATGGGGGAATTTCCAATCAAATTTGAATAACATTTCTCATGAGTTTAGTTTATTGGCACATTTCCAATCAAATTTGATTAAAATTTAGTCTGAATTTTGTTCATTAGCCTACTTCAAAAAAAATATGACGTGTTTCCAATCAAATTTGAATAAAATTTCACCTGAGTTTTGTTCATTGGCGTGTTTCTAATCAAATTTGAGTAAAATTTTTCCTGAGTTTGGTTCATTGGGGCATTTCCAATCAAATTTGATAAAAATTTCATCAGCAGTTTGTTCATCGGCAGGTTCCAATCAAATTTTACTAAAATTTCTCATGAGTTTAGTTATTGGCACATTTCCAATTAAAGTTGACTCAAATTTTAATTTTATTTTGTTCATTAGCGGGTTTCAAGTTAAATTTGACTAAAATTTCACTTAGGTTTTATTCATTAAAGCGTTTTCAATAAGATTTGACTAAATTTTTATCCACGTTTTGTTCATCGACAGGTTTTTACTCAATTTTGACTAAAATTTCATCAAGGTTTAGTTCATTGGCGTGTTTGCAATCAAATTTGACTAAATACGCGTTTCCAATAGAATTTTACAAAAACTCACATAGGTTTAGTTCATTGACGCGTTTCCAATCAATTTTGCCTAAAATTTTGCCTGGATTTTGTTCATTGGCGCTCTTCAAATAATATGACTACAATTTCATCTGAGTTTTGTTAAATGGCACGTTTTCAATCAAATTTGAGTAAAATTTCAGATGTATTTTGTTGATTGGTACACTTTCAATCAAGTTTGACTAAAATTTCACATGAGTTTAGTCCATCGACGTGTTTCCAATCAAATTTTACTAAAATTTCATCTAGTTTTGTTCATTGAAGTGTTTCTAATCGAATTTCACTAAAATTTCACCTAAGGTTGGTTCATTGGCGCGTTTCCAATCAAAATTGACAAAAATTTCATCTGCGTTTTGTTCATCAACGAATTTCCAATCAAATTTGACTGAAATTTCTCATGGGTTTAATTCATTGGTTCATTTCCAACCAAATTTGACTCAAATTTAAAATTGATTTGTTCATTAGCGGATTTCTAGACAAATTTCACTCAAAGTCCACTTCGATTTAGTTCGTTGGTGCATTTTCAATAAAACTTGACTAAAATTTTATCTGCGTTTTGTTTAACGACGGGTTTCCACTATAATTTGACTAAGATGTCATCTAATTTTGTTCAATTGCGTGTTTCTAATTGAATTTAATTAAAATTTCACTTGAGTTGGGTTCATTGGTGCGTTTATAATCAAATTAAACAAAAATTTCATCTGTATTTTGTTCATTAGTGGATTTCCAATCAAATTTGATTAAAATTTCTAATAAATTTAGTCCATTGGTGCGTTTCCAATCAAATTTGACTCAAATTTAATTTTAATTTTGTTCATTGGCGGTTTCCAGTCAAATTTGACTAAAATTCCACTTGGATTTTGTTCATTGGCGTGTTTCTAATCAAATTTGACTAAATTTTGATATGAGGTTTACCATCGAAGCGCTTCCAATAGAATTTTACTATAATTTTACATGGGTTTCGATCTTTGGGGCATTTTCAATCAAGCTTCACTAAAATTTCATCTGGATTTGTCATTGACGAGCTTCAAGCCAAATATGACTACAATTTCATCTAAGTTTGGTTCATTGGCATGTTTCTAATCAAATTTGACAAAAATTTCATCTACATTTTGTTCATTGGCTTGCTTCAAATTAATTTCGACTAAGATTTCATATGAGTTTTGTTCATTGGCCTGTTTCTAATCAAATTTGACTAAAGTTTCACCTGAGTTTGGTTCATTGGTGCGTTTCCAATCAAATTTGAATAAATTTCTAATGGATTTAGTTCATCGGTGCAATTCCAATCAAATTTGACACAAATTTAAATTTTATTTTGTTCAATAGCAGGTTTCTAGTAAAATTTGACAAAAAAATCCCCTTAGATTTAGTTCATTGGCGCGTTTTCATTCAAATTTGACTAAAATTTCATCTACATTTTTTCATCAATGGGTTTCTAATCAAATTTGACTAAAATTTCTCTTGGCTTTAGTTCATTGGCACTTTTTCAATCAAATTTGACTCAAATTTAAATTTGATTTTGTTCATTAGCGGATTTCCAGTCAAATTTGACTAAAATTCCGCTTAAGTTTAGTTCATTGGTGTGTTTTCATTCAAATTTGACTAAAATTTCATCTTCATTTTGTTCATCTACGGGTTTTCACTCAAAATTTGACTAAAATTTCACCTGATTTTAGTTCATTGGTGTGTTTGTAATCAAATTTGACTAAATTTTCAATTGAGCTTGATTATTAGCACATTTCCAATAGAATTTTACTAAAATTTCCCGTTAGTTTAGTTCTTTGGAGTGTTTCCAATCCAATTTGACTAAAATTTCTTCAAGATTTTGTTCAATGGCGTTCTTCAAATCAAATATGACTACAATTTCATTTGAATTTTGTTAAATGGCATGTTTTCAATCAAATTTGAGTAAAATTTCATCTGAATTTTGTTTATTGGTGCGCTTTTAAATTTAACAAAAATTTCGAATGGGTTTAGTTTGTTGGCGCATTTTCAATCAAATTTGACTAAAATTTCACTTAGTTCTGCTCATTGGCATATTTTTAATAAAATTTGTCTAAAATTTCACCTGAATTTGGTTCATTGGTGCATTTCCAATCAAATTTGACAAAAATTTCATCCACGTTTTGTTCATTGGGGGGTTTCCAATCAAATTTGACTAGAATTTCTCATGAGTTTAGTTCATTAGCATGTTTCCAATCAAATTTGACAAAAATTTCATCCACGTTTTGTTCATTGGGGGGTTTCCAATCAAATTTGACTAGAATTTCTCATGAGTTTAGTTCATTAGCATGTTTTTAATCATATTTGACTCAAATTTAAATTTGATTTTGTTCATTAGCGGGTTTCCAGTCAAATTAGACAAAAAAATCCGCTCAGTAGTTCATTGGCGCGTTTCAAATAAAATTTGACTAAAATGTTATCTCCCTTTTGTTCAACTGCGAGTTTCCACTCAAATTTGACTAAAATTTCACCTGATTTTACTTCGGTAGCATCTTTGTAATCAAATTAGACTAAATTTTCAGTTGAGTTTTAATATTGTCACGTTTCCAATAGAACTTTACTAAAATTTCAGATGCGTTTAGTTCTTTGGTGCGTTTTCAATCTAATTTGACTAAAATTTCATTTGGATTTTGTTCATTGGCGTGCTTCAAATCAAATATGACTACAATTCATCAACGTTTTGTTTATCGAGGGGTTTCCAATCAAATTTGACTTTAATTTAAGTTTCATTTTTCTTTATTAGCGGGTTTCAGTCAAATTTGACGAAAACTTCGCTTAGTTTTAGTTCATTGGCACGTTTTCATTCAAATTCGACTAAAATTTCATATGCGTTTTGTTCATCGGCGGGTTTCCAATTAAATTTGGCTAAAATTCTTCTTAGGTTTAGTTCATCAACACATTTTCATTCAAATTCGACTAAAATTACATCTACTTTTTGTTCATCGACGGGTTTCCAATCAAATTTGACTAAAATTTCCAGTAGGTTTAGTTCATTAGCACGTTTCCATTCAAATTTGACTCATATTTAAATTTAATATTGTTCATTAGCAGATTTCAATCAAATTTGACTAAAATTCCACTTAGATTTAGTTCATTTTCGCCTTTTAAATAAAATTTGACTAAAATTTCATCTGCATTTTGGTCATCGACGGGTTTTCAATCAAATTTGACTAAAATTTCAACTGGTTTTAGTTCATTGGCGTGTTTGTAATCAAATTTGGCTAAATTTTTAGTTAGTTTCATTATTAGCGCATTTCCAGTAGAATTTTATTGAAATTCCTTACGGGTTTAGTTCTTTGGTACATTTCCAATCAAATTTGACTATAATTTTGTCTGAATTTTGTTCATTGACGTGCTTCAAATTGAATATGACTACAATTTCATTTGAGTTTTGTTAAATGGGGTGTTTTCAATCAAATTTAAGTAAAATTTCATCTAAATTTTGCTCATCGGTGCGCTTCAAATCAAATTTGACTAAAATTTCACCTGAGTTTTGTTCATTGGCATATTTCTAATCAAATTTGACAAAAATTTCCCCTGAATTTGACTCATAGTTGCATTTCCAATCAAATTTAACAAAAATTTCATAGTCATTTTGTTCATCGGGGGGTTTCCAATCAAAATTTGACTAAAATTTTAATTTGATTTTGTTCATTAGCAGGTTTCCATTCAAAGTTTACTAAAATTCTGCTTAAGTTTAGTTTATTGGCTCGTTTTTCAACAAAATTTGACTAAAATTTTATTTGTATTTTGTTCGTGGGTGGGTTTCCACTGAAATTTGACTAAAATTTCACCTAGTTTTAGTTCATTGATGTGTTTGTAGTCAAATTTGACTAAATTCTAAGTTGAGTTTTATCATTGGCTCGTTTTCAATAGAATTTTACTAAAATTTCACATGGGTTTAGTTCTTTGGCGCGTTTCCAATCAATTTCGACTAAAATTTCATCTGGATTTAGTTCATTGGCTTGCTTCAAATCATATATGACAACAATTTCATCTGAGTTTTGTTAAATGGCTCGTTTTCAATCAAATTTGAATAAGATTTCATTTGTATTTTGATCATTGTTATGCTTCCAATCAAATTCGACCAAAATTTCTCCTGATTTTGTTCATTGGCATGTTTCTAATCGAATTTGATTAAAACTTCACCTAAGTTTGGTTCATTAGCGTGTTTCCAATCAAATTTGACTAAAATTTCTCATGAGTTTAGTTCATTGATGCATTTTCAATCAAATTTGACTCAAATTTAAATTTGATTTTGTTCATTAGCATATTTCCAACCAAAATTGACTAAAATTTCGCTTAGGTTTAGTTTATTGGCGCATTTTCAACAAAATTTGACTAAAATTTTATTTGCGTTATGTTCATCGCGGGGTTTCCACTCAATTTCGACTAAAATTTCTCCTAATTTTTTCATTGGCATGTTTCTAATCGAATTTGATTAAAATTTCACTTGAGTTTGGTTCATTGGTACATTTCCAATCAAATTTGACAAAAATTTCATCTGCTTTTTGTTCATTGGCGAAATTCCAATCAAATTTGATTAAAATTTCTCATGGTTTAGTTCATTAGTGCATTTCAAATCAAATTTGACTCAAATTTAAACTTGTTTTGTTCATTAGCGGGCTTCAAGTCAAATTTGACTAAAATTCCGATTAGATGTTGTTCATTGGCGTGTTTCCAATCAAATTTGACTAAATGACACGTTTCCAGTAGAGTTTTATAAAATTTCACATGGGTTTAGTTAATTGGCTTGTTTTCGATCAAATTTGATTAAAATTTCATCTGGATTTTATATATTGACGAGCTTTTCAAATAGAAATTGAGTAAAATTTCACATGGGTTCAGTTTATTGGCACAATTCCAATCAAATTTGACTAAAATTTCACCTGAATTTTGTTCATTGGTGTGTTTCTAATCAAATTTGACTAAAATTTTACCTGAGTTTGGTTCATTTGTGCATTTTCGATCAAATTTGACAAAAATTTCGTCCGCATTTTGTTTATCGGTGGATTTCCAATCAAGTTTGACTAAATTTCTCATTGGCTTCATTCATTGGCATGTTTCCAATTAAATTTGACTCAAATTTAAATTTGATTTTGTTCACTAGTGGGTTTCCGATCAAATTTGACAAAAACTTCGGTTAGGTTTAATTCATTGCAGCATTTTCATTCGAATTTTACTTAAATTTCATCTGCATTTTCTGATCGACGGGTTTCAAATCAAATTGGACTAAAATTCCGAGTTTCCAGTCAAATTTGACTAAAATTCCGCTTAGATTTAGTTCATTGGGGCATTTTAATTCAAATTTGACTAAAATTTCATCTGTGTTTTGTTCATCGACGAGTTTCCTCTCAAATTTGACTAAAATACCGCCTAGGTTTAGTTAATTGGCGCATTTTAATTCAAGTTTGACTAAAATTTCATCTGCATTTTGTTCATCGACGTGTTTCCAATCAAATTTGACTAAAATTTCTCATGGGTTTTGTTCATTGGCTCATTTCCAATCAAATTTGACCCAAATTTAAATTTCATTTTGGTTATTAGCAGGTTTCCAGCCAAATTTTTGACTAAAATTCCCCTTAGCTTTCATTCATTGGCGCGTTTTCAATCAAATTTGACTAAAATTTCATCTACCTTTTGTTTGTCAGTGAGTTTCCAATCAAATTTGCCTAAAATTTCACTTGGATTTAGTTCATTGGCGTGTTTGTAATGAAATTTGACTAAATTATCTGTTGAGTTTTATCATTGGCGCGTTTCGAAAGGAATTTTACTAAAATTTCACACAGGTTTAGATCCTTGGCGCATTTTCAATCAAATTTGACCAAAATTTCATCTGAATTTTTATCACTGGTGCGTTTCAAATCAAATATGACTACAATTTCATTTGAATTTTGTTAAATGGCGCATTTTCAATCAAATTTGAGCAAAATTTCATCTAAATTTGTTCATTGGTGTGCTTCCAATCAAATTTGACTAAAATTTCACATGGATTAAGTTCATTGGCACGTTTTCAATCAAATTTGATTAAAATTTCTCCAGTGTTTTTTTTTATTGGCGTGTTTCCAATCAAATTTGACTAAGATTTAACTTGGGTTTGGTTCTTGGGAGCGTTTCCAATCAAATTTGACAAAAAATTCATATGCGTTTTGTTCATCGATGGATTTCCAATAAAATTTGACAAAAATTTCTCATGGGTTCTGTTCATTGGCGCGTTTCCAGTAAAATTTGATCTGCGTTTTGTTCATCGTTTGATTTCCACTCAAATTTGACTAAAATTTCAGTTAAGTTTTATCATGGGCACGTTTCCAATAGAATTTTATTGAAATTTCACATGGGCTTAGTTCTTTGGTGCGTTTCCAATCAAATTTGACTAAAATTTCACTTGGGTTTTGTTTATTGGCATCTTTCTAATCAAATTAGATTAAAATTTCACTTGAGTTTTGTTCATTGACGCGTTTCCAATCAAATTTGACAAAAAATTCATCTGCGTTTTGTTCATCAGCGAATTTCCAATCAAATTTGACTAAAATTTCTCATAGGTTTTGTTCATTGGCACGTTTCTATCAAATTTGACTCAAATTTAAATTTGATTTTATTCCTTAGCAGGTTCTTAGTCAAATTTGACTAAGATTCCACTTACGTTCAGTTCATTGGCGTATTTACATTCAAATTTGACTAAAATTTCATCTCCGTTTTGTTTATCTGCAGGTTTTCAAGCAAATTTGACTAAAATTTCACTTGAGTTTAGTTCAATGGGGTGTTTGTACTCAAATTTGACTAAATTTTTAGTTGAGTTTTATCATTGGCGTGTTTCCAATAGAATTTTACTCAAATTTCTGATGGGTTTAGTCTTTTGGCGCATTTCCAATCAAATTTGACAGAATTTTCTTCTGGATTTATTCATTGACGCACTTCAAATCAAATACGACCACAATTTCATTTGAGTTTTGTCAAATTGCGTGTTTTGAATCAAATTTGAGCAAAATTTCTTCTATATTTTGTTCATTGGTGCGCTACCAATCAAATTTGACTAAAATTTCACATGGGTTTAGTTCATTGGTGCGTTTCCAATGAAATTTGACTAAAATTTCACATGGTTTTGTTCATTGGAATTTGATTGAAATTTCACCTAAGTTTTGTTCATTGGCACATTTTCAATCAAATTTGACAAAAATTTCATCTGCGATTTGTTCATAGACAGATTTCCAATCAAATTTGACTAAAATTTCTCATGGGTTTACTTCATTGGCGCGTTTCCAATCAAATTTGACTCAAATTTAAATATAATTTTGTTCATTGACAGGTTTATAATCAAATTTGACTAAAGTTTCGCTTACATTTTGTTCAATGGCATGTTTTGAATCAAATTTGACTAAACATTGATTTGAGTTCTATCATCGACACGTTTTCAATAGAATTTTACTAAAATTTCACATGGGTTCGGTTCTTTGGCGCATTTCCAGTCAAATTTGACTAAAATTTCTTCTGAATTTTGGTCATTGACGCGCTTCAAATCAAATATCACTACAATTTCATAAGAGTATTGTTAAATGGAGCATTTTAAATCAAATTCGAGTAAAATTTCATCTATATTTTGTTCATTGGTGCGCTTCAAATTTCACATGGATTTAGTTCATTGGTCCGTTTTCAATCAAATTGGACAAAAATTTCACCTGAGTTTTGTTCATTAGCATGTTTCTAATCAAATTTGACTAAAATTTCACCTGAGTTTGGTTCATTTGCTTCTTTCCAATCAAATTTGGCAAAAATTTCATTTGCTTCTTATTCATCGATGGGTTTCCAATCAAATTTGACTAAAATTTCTCATAAATTTAGTTTATTGGCGCATTTCCAATCGAATTCGACTCAAATTTAAATTTGATTTTGTTCACTAGTGGATTTCCAGTCAATTTTGACTAAAAGTCCGCTTAGGTTTAGTTCATTGGCGCCTTTTTAGTAAAATTTGACTAAAATATTATCTGCATTTTGTTCATCGACGGGGTTTCACTCAAATTTGACTAAAATTTTACATGGGTTTAGTTCATTGGCGTGTTTGTAATCAAATTTGAATAAATCTTCAATTGAGATTCATCATTGGCGCGTTTTCAATAGAATTTTACTAAAATTTCACATGGGTTTAGCTCTTTGGCTCGTTTTCGATCAAATTAGACTAAAATTTCGTATGGATTTTGATCATTGCTGTGCTTCAAATCAAATATGACTACAATTTCATATGAGCGTTTTCAATCTCAAAGTAAAGTTTCATATGTATTTTTTTCATTGATGCGCTTTCAATCAAGTTTGACTAAAATTTCACATGAGATTAGTTCCTTGGCGCGTTTCCAATCAAACTTAACTAAATTTTCACCTGGTTTTGCTCATTGGATGTTTCTAATCAAATTTGATTAAAATTTCACCTGAGTTTGGTTCATTGACACGTTTCCAATCAAATTTGATCAAAATTTCATTTGCATTTTGTTCAACAACAGATTTCCAATGAAATTTGACAAAAATTTCTCATGGGTTTTTTTCATAGGCGAGTTTTTACAAAAATTTCTCCTAGGTTTAGTTCTTTAGCATATTTCCAATCAAATTTGACTAAAATTTCATCAGAATTTTGTTTATTATCGCGTTTCAAATCAAATATGACTAAATTTCATCCGTGTATTGTTAATTGGCACATTTTCAATCAAATTCGAGTAAAATCTTATCTGAATTTTGTTCATTGGTGTGCTTCAATCAAATTTGACTAAAATTTCACATGACTTTATTTCATTGGCACGTTTCCGTTTCCAACCAAATTTGACTAAAATTTCACTGAGTTTTGTTCATTCGCGTGTTTCTAATCAAATTTGACTAAAATTTCACCCGAGTTTGATTTATTAGCGTGTTTCCAATTAAATTTAACAAGAATTTCATCTGTATTTTGTTCATCATCGGGTTTCTAATCAAATTTGACTAAAACTTCTAATGGGTTTAGTTCATTGGCGCATTTCCAATAAAATTTGGCATAAATTGAAATTTGATTTTGTTTATTAGCAGGTTTTTAGTCAAATTTGACTAAAATTCCTCTTGAATTTAGTTTAGTGGCATGTTTCTAATCAAATTCGACTAAATTTTTATTTGAGTTTTATCATTGGTGTGTCTCCAATAGAATTTTACTAAAATTTCACATGGGTTTAGTTCTTTGGCACATTTCCTATCAATTTTGACTTAAATTTCATCGGGATTTTGTTCATTGACGCGCTTTCAAATCAAATATGACTACAATCTCAACGAGTATTGTTAAATGGCGCGTTTTCAATCAAATTTGAGTAAAATTTCATCTAAATTTTGTTCATTGGTGTGCTTCCAATCAAATTTGATAAAATTTCACACGGGTTTAGTTCATTGGCGCGTTTCAAAACAAATTTGACAAAAATTTCACTTGAATTTTGTTTGTTGGCGTGTTTCTAATCAAATTTGACTAAAATTTCACTTGGCTTTGGTTCATTGACCTGTTTCTAATCAAATTTGGCAAAAGTTTCATTTGCCTCTTATTCATCGATTGGTTTCTAATCTAATTTGACTAAAATTTCTCATGGGTTTAGTGCATTGGCGCGTTTTCAATCGAATTCGACTCAAATTTAAATTTGATTTTGTTCACTAGGGGGTTTCCAGTCAAATTTGACTAAAATTTAGCTTAGATTTAGTTGATTGGCGCATTTTCTAATCAAATTTGACTAAAATTTCCCTCGAGTTTGGTTCATTGGCGTGTTTTCAATTAAATTTGACAAACATTTCATCAGCGTTTTATTCATTTGCGGGGTTCTAATCAAACCTGGCTAAAATTTCTCATAGGTTTAGTTCATTGGCACTTTTCCAATCAAATTTGACTAAAATTTCTCATGGGTTTAGTTCGTTGGCGCATTTTAAATCAAACTTGACTCAAATTTAAATTTTATTTTTTTCATTAGCGGGTTTCTAGTCAAATTTGACTAAAATTCCATTTAAATTAAGTTCATTGGATGTTTCTAATCAAATTTGACTAAATTCTGATTTGAGTTTTATCATCGACGCGTTTTCAATAGAATTTTACTAAAATTTCACATGGGATTAGTTCTTTGGCATGTTTCCAATCACATTTGACTAAAATTTTGTCTGGATTTTGTTCATCACTGCAATTTAAATCAAATATGAATACAATTTAATCTGAGTATTGTTAAGAGGGGCATTTTCAACCAAATGCGAGTAAAATTTCATCTGAATTTCATTGGTGCGCTTCCAATCAAATTTGACTAAATTTCACAAGGGTTAAGTTCTTTGGCACATTTCGAATCAAATTTGAGAAAAATTTCAACATGTTTCTAATCAAATTTGACTGAAATTTCACTTGAGTTCGGTTCATTGGCACGTTTATAATCAAATTTGACAAAAAATTCATCTACCTTTTGTTCATTGGTGGGTTTCCAATCAGATTTGACTAAAATTTCTCGTGAGTTTAGTTCATTGGCGCATTTCCAATCAAATTTGATTCAAATTTAAATTTGACTTTGTTCATTAGCAGGTTTTTAGTCAACTTTGACTAAAATTCCATTTAGGTTTAGTTCATTGGCGCATTTTTAATAAATTTGACTAAAATTTTATCTGCGTTTCATTCATCAACGGGTTTCTACTCAAATTTGACTAAAATTTCGCCTGGGTTCAGTTCGTTGGTGTGTTTGTAATAAATTTGGCTAAATTTTCAGTTGAGTTTTATCATTGGCACGTGTCCTATAGAATTTTACTAAAATTTAACATGGGTTTAGTTCTTTGGCACATTTTCAATCAAATTTGACTAAAATTTCATCTGGATTTTGTTAATTGGCACGCTTCAAATCAAATATGACTACAATTTCATCTGAGTTTTGTTAAATGGCACATTTCCAATCAGATTTGAGTAAAATTCAACTCTATTTTGTTCATTGGTGTGCTTCCAATCAAATTTGACTAAAATTTCAAATGGGTTTTGTTCATTGGTACATTTTCAATCAAATTGGACTAAAATTGCACCATGTTTTGTTCATCCTTGTGTTTCTAATCAAATTTGATTAAAATTTCTCCGGAGTTTGGTGCATTGTCGCGTTTCCAATCAAATTTGAACAAATTTCATCTGTGGTTTGTTCATCAACGAATTTTCAATCAAATTTGAGTAAAATTTCTTAGGAGTTCAGTTCATTAGCGCATTTCCAATCAAATTTGACTCAAATTTAAATTTCATTTTGTTCATTAGCAGTTTCCAGTCAAATTTGACTAAAATTCCACTTAGGTCTAGTTGATTGGCATATTTTCATTCAAATTTGACTAAAATTTCATCTTCATTTTGAAATTAAATTTGACTAAAATTTCACTTGGGTTTATTTCATTGGTGTGTTTGTAATCAAATTTAACTAAATTTTTAGTTGAGTTTTAACATTGACGCATTTCCAATAGAATTTTACTGAAATTTCACATGGGTTTAGTTCTTTGTCGCGTTTCTAATCAAATTTGACTTCAATTTCATCTGGATTTTGTTCATTGTCGCGCTTCAAATCAAACACGATTGCAATTTCGTTTTAGTTTTGTTAAATGGTGCATTTTCAATCAAGTTTGAGTAAAATTTCATCAGGATTTTGTTCATTAATGCGCTTCCAATTAATTTTAACTAAAACATCACATGGGTTTAGTTCATTGGAGAGTTTCCAATCAAATTTGTCTAAACTTTCACTTGGATTTTGTTCATTGGCGTGTTTCTATTCAAATTTGACTAAAATTTCACCTGAGTTTGGATCATTAGTGTATTTACAATTAAATTGACAAAAATTTCATCTGCATTTTGTTCATTGGCAGGTTTCTAATCAAATTTGACTAAAATTTCTCATGGGTTTAGTTTATTGGCGCGTTTTCAATCAAATTTGAGTAAAATTTCTCTTGAGTTTAGTTCATTGGCGCATTTTCATTCAAATTTGACTTAAATTTAAATTTAATTTTGTTCATTAGCGAGTTTCCAGTCTAATTTGACTAAAATTCCATTTTAATTTAGTTCATTGGCATGTTTCTAATCAAATTTTACTAAATTTTGATTTGAGTTTTATCATCAGCACATTTCCAATAGAATTTTACTAAATTTCAAATGGATTTAGTTCTTTGGCGTGTTTCCAATCAAATTTGATTAAAATTTTGTCTGTATTTTGTTCATTGGTGCGCTTCAAATTAAATATGACTACAATTTCATCCGAGTATTGTTAAATACCTCTTTTTCAATCAAATTCAAGTGAAATTTCATCTGAATTTTGTTCATTGGTGCACCTCAAATCATATTTGACTAAAATTTCACATGGGTTTAGTTCATTCGTGCATTTTCAATCAAATTTGACCAAAATTTCACTCGAGTTTTGTTTCTTTAAGTGTTTCTAATCAAATTTTAAAATTTTACCTGAGTTTGGTTTATTGGCATGTTTCTAATCAAATTTGACAAAAATTTCGTATACCTTTTGTTCATCGATGGGTTTCCAATCAAATTTGACTAAAATTTTTCATGGGTTTAGTTCATTGGCACATTTCCAATCAAATTTAGCTCAACTTTAAATTTCATTTTGTTCATCAAGGGGTTTAAAATCAGATTTGACTAAAATTTCGCTTAAATTTAGTTCATTGGGACGTTTTTATTAACATTTGACTAAAATTTTCTCTGCATTTTGTTCATCGACAGGTTTCCACTTAAATTTGACAAAAATTTCACTTAGGTTCAGTTCATTGGAGTGTTTGTAATCAAATTTGACTGAATTTTCAGTTGAATTTTATCATTGGCGCGTTTCCAATAGAATTTTACTAAAATTTCAATTGTGTTAAGTTCTTCGATGCGTTTATAATCAAATTTAACTAAAATTTCATCTGGATTTTTTTCATTGGCACGCTTCAAATCAAATATGACAACAATTTCATCTAAGTTTTGTTAAATGGCACTTTTCAATCAAATTTGAGCAAAATTTCATCTCTATTTTGTTCATTGGTGCGCTTCACGGGATCGCAACCCTTTGTCCCGAACATTGTAGCGCGTGTGTCGGGGGGAGTTATTGTCTATCGTCGACCTCAATGGTAAAATAAATATGAGCAATGCCGCGTGGAGGTAGAAGGCCCACGGGTCGTGAACTTTTTTTCCCGAAGAAGAAGTGGTCGTCCCTCAGCCTCCCGTACCCATATTCCTAACCTCTCCTCCTATTTTGTTTGCTTACCATGAGGTCTCTGTGTCGATCGGAGGGGGCGGCCCCCTAAGCTAGCTCTCGCCTTCTTCAGGATTTGCTCCAATAGGTCGTGTGAACCAAAACCCTATTAATAGATATGAACACATTCCAACCAATTCCCAAAAAAAATAAATTTGTATCAAATTGGAACTAGTAACTAATCCTAATATGGGGGCTTCTTACTTCCCAAACAGATCCTCCTACATCGATTTTCGTTCGATCGATTTCAATCAAATTTAACTAAAATTTCACATGGGTTTAGTTCATTGGTGTATTTTCAATAAAACTTGACTAAAATCTAACCTAATTTTGTTAATTAGCATGTTTCTAATCAAATTTAATTAAAATTTCACCTGAGTTTAGTTCATTGGCTCGTTTCTAATCAAATTTGACAAAAAATTTATCTGCATTTTGTTCATCGGTGGGTTTCCAATCAAATTTGATTAAATTTCTCTTGGCTTTAGTTCATTGGCACGTTTCCAATCAAATTTGACTACAATTTCATCTGAATTTTGTCCATCACCGAGTTTCCACTCAAATTTTACAAAAATTTCACCTAGGTTTAGTCCGTTGGCTAGTTTGTAATCAAATTTGACTTAATTTTCAGTTGAGTTTTACCATTGACGTGTTTTCAATAGAATTTTACTAAAATTTCACGAGTTTAGTTCTTTGTCACGTTTCCAATTGAATTTGACTCAAATTTCATCTGGATTTCGTTCATTGGCGTGTTTCAAATCAAATATGACTACAATTTCATCTAAGTTTTGTTAAATGACGCGTTTTCAATCATATTTGAGTAAAATTTCATCTCTATTTTGTTCATTAGTGCGCTTCCAATCAAATTTGATTACAATATCACATGGGTTTGGTTCATTGGCGCATTTTCAATCAAATTTGGTTAAAATTTCAGCTGATTTTGTTCATTGGCGAGTTTCTAATCAAATTTAACAAAAAATTTATCTGCGTTATTTTCATCGGTGGGTTTCCAATCAACTTTGGCTAAAATTTCTCACAACTTTAGTTCATTGGCGCGTTTCCAATCAAGTCTGACTACAATTTCATCTGAGTTTTGTTCGTCATCAGGTTATCACTCAAATTTGACAAAAATTTCACCTAGGTTTAGTTCATTGGCGTGTTTGTAATCAAATTTGATTAAATTTTCAGTCAAGTTTTCTCATGGCGTATTTTCAAAAGAATTTTACTAAAATTTCACATGGGTTCAGTTCTTTGGTGCGTTTCCAATCAAATTTGACTAAAATTTCGTCTGAATTTCGTTCATTCACGTGCTTCAAATCAAATATGACTACAATTTTATCTGATTTTTGTTAAATGACGCATTTTCAATCAAAATTGAGTAATATTTCGTCTGAATTTTGTTCATAGAAATTTCAATAGAATTTGACTAAAAATTCACAATTGTTTAGTACATTAGCATGTTTCCAACCAAATTTGACTACCTGGTGTTGTTCATTGGCTTGTTTCTAACCAAATTTGATTTAAATTTGGCGTGTTTCTTGCCAAAGTTGGCAAAAATTTCATATGAGTTTGGTTCATTGGCGGTTTCCAATCAAATTTAACTGAAATTTCTCATTGGTTTAGTTCATTGGCGTGTTTCTAATCAAATTTGACTCATATTTAAATTTGATATTATTCATTAGGGGGATTTCCAGTCAAATTTGACTAAAATTGCGTTTAGATTTAGTTCATTGGGAGTGTTTCTAATCAAATTTGACTAAATTTTAATTTGAGTTTTATCATCAACGCGTTTCCAATAGAATTTTAATAAAATTTCACATTGATTTAGTTCTTTGGCGCATTTTCAATCAAATTTGACAAAAACTTCTTCTGTGTTTTGTTCATCGACAGATTTCCAATCAAATTTTACTAAAATTTCTCATGAATTTAGTTCATTGGCTCGTTTCCAATCAGATTTAACTCAAATTTAAATTTGATTATGTTCACTAGCGGGTTTCCAATCAAATTTGACTATAATTTTGGTAAGGTTTGGTTCATTGGCGGGTTTCCAATCAAATTTAACTAAAATTTCACCTGAGTTTAGTTCATCGGCGTGTTTGTAATCAAATTTAACTAGAATTTTAGTTGAGTTTTATCATTGGCGCGTTTCTACTTACTAAAATTTCACATGGCTTAGTTCTTTGACCCATTTCCAATCAAATTTGACTAAAATTTTGTTTGCATTTTGTTAATTGGCGTAGTTCAAATCAAATATGACTAGAATTTCATCTAAGTTTAAATAAATAGCGCATTTTCAATCTAATTTGAGTAAAATTCCGTCTGAATTTTATTCATTGGTGCGCTTCTAATAAAATTTGACTAAAATTCCATATGGGTTTAGTACATTGGTGCATTTCCAATAAAATTTGACAAAAATCTCACCTTGTTTTGTTCATTGGCATGTTTCTAATTAAATTTGATTAAAATTTCACCTGAATTTGGTTCATTGGCACGTTTTCAATCAAATTTGACAAACATTTCATCTGTGTTTTGTTCGTCGACGGGGTTTTAATTAAATTTGACTAAAATTTCTCATGGGTTTAGTTCATTAGCATGTTTTCAATCAAAATTGACTCAAATTTAAATTTGATTTTGTTCATTAGCGGGTTTCCAGCCAAATTTGACGAAAATTCTGCTTAGATTTAGTTCATTGGCGTATTTCTAATCAAATTTAACTAAATTTTGATTTAAGATTTATCATTAACGCATTTCCAATAGAATTTTACTAAAATTTCACATGAGTTTAGTTCTTTAGCACATTTCTAATCAAATTTGGCTAAAATTTCGTATAGATTTTGTTCATTGGCGTACTTAAAATCAAATATGACTACAATTTCGTTTGAGTTTTGTTAAATGGTACATTTTCAATCAAATTTGAGTAAAATTTCATTTGGATTTTGTTCATTGGTGCCTTTCCAATCAAATTTTACTAAAATTTCACATGGGTTTAGTTCATTGGCGCGTTTTCAATCAAATTTGACTAAAATTTCACCAGGATTCTGTTCATTGGCATGTTTCTAATCCAATATGACTAAAATTTCACCAAAGTTTGTTACACTAGCGGGTTTCCAATCAAATTTAACAAAAATTTCATCTGTCTTTTGTTCATCGACGGATTTCCAAACAAATTTGACTAAAATTTCTCATGGGTTTAGTTGATTGGTATATTTACAATAAAATTTGACAAAAATTTCATCTACATTTTATTCATCGGCACGTTTCCAAACAAATTTGACTAAAATTTCACCTGAATTTTGTTCATTGGCGATTTCTAATTAAGTTTAACTAAATTTTGAGTTGAGTTTTATCAATGGCGCTTTCCAATGGAATTTCATTAAAATTTCAAATTAGTTTAGTTCTTTGGCGCCTTTCCCATCAAATTTGACTAAAATTTCGTTTGAATTTTGTTCATTGGCCTGCTTCAAAAAAAAAAAGAAGATTGCAATTTCATCTAAGTTTCGTTAAATGGCGCATTTTATATCAAATTTGAGTAAAATTTCATCCAGATTTTTTTCATTGGTGCGATTCCAATCAAATTTGACTAAAATTTTACATGGTTTTAGTCTATTGGCGTGTTTTCAATCAAATTTGACTAAAATTTCACCATATTTTGTTTATTGGCATGTTTCTAATCAAATTTAACTAAATTTTGAGTTAAGTTTTATCATTGGCGCATTTCCAATAGAATTTTACTAAAATTTCACATAGGTTTCGTTCTTTAGCTTGTTTCCAATCAAATTTGAAAAAAATTTCTTTAGAATTTTGTTCATTGGCGCGCTTCAAATCAAATATGACTACAATTTCATTTTAATTTGGTTAAATGGCGCGTTTTCAATCAAATTTGAGCAAAATTTCATCCGAAGTTCGTTCATTGGTGCGCTTCCAATCAAACTTGACTAAAATTTCACATGGATTTAATTCATTGGCTTGTTTCTAATCAAACTTGACAAAATTTTGAGCTATGTTTTATCATTGGCGCATTTCCAGTAGAATTTTACTAAAATTTCACATGGGTTTAGGTCTTTAGTGTGTTTTCAATTAAATTTGACTAAAATTACTTCTAAATTTTGTTTATTAGCGTATTTCAAGTCAAATATGACTGCATTTTCACCTAAATTTTGTTAAATGGCGTGTTTTCGATCAAATTCGGGTAAAATTTTATTTGGATTTTGTTCGTTGGTGCGCTTCCAATCAAATTTGACTAAAATTTCACATGAGTTTAGTTCATTAGCACGTTTCCAATCAAATTTGAAAAAAATTTCACCTGTGTTTTGTTCATTGGCGTGTTTCTAATTAAATTTAACCAAAATTTCACATGAGTTTGGTTCATTGGCGTTTTTCCAATCAAATTTGACAAAAATTTCATCTGTGTTTTGTTTGTTGGTCAGTTTCCAACCAAATTTGACTAAAATTTCTCATGGGTGTAGTTCATTGACGCTTTTCTAATCAAATTTGACTCAAATTTAAATTGATTTTGTTCGTTATTGGGTTTTCAGTTAAATTTGAGTAAAATTCCATTTTGGTTTAGTTCATTGGTGCGTTTCCAATCAAATTTGACTAAAATTTCATCCGTGTTTTGTTCATCGATGAGTTTCCAATCAAATTTAACTAAAATTTCACCTGGGTTTAGTTCATTGGCATGTTTGTAATCGAACTTGACTAAATTTTTAGTTGGGTTTTATCATTGGCGTGTTTCCAATCGAATTTTACTACAATTTATGGGTTTAGTTCTTTGGTGCATTTCCAATAAAATTTGACTAAAATTTCTTCTAAGTTTTGTTCATTGGTGCCCACCTAGTCAAATATGACTACTATTTCATCTGCATTTTGTTAAAAGGCACATTTTAATCAATTTTTAGTAAAATTTCGTTAGGATTTTGTTCGTTGGTGTGCTTCCAATCAAATATGACTAAAATTTCACGTTGGTTTAATTCATTGGTGCGTTTCCAATCAAATTTGACTAAAATTTCACCTGGATTTGTTCATTGGCATGTTTGTAATCAAATTTGACTAAAATTTCACCTGAGTTTGGTTCATTGGCACGTTTCTAATTAAATTTGACAAAAATTTCATCTGTGTTTTGTTTGTCGATCGATTTCCAATCAAATTTGACTAAAATTTCTGATGAGTTTAGTTCATTGGCGCTTTTTCAATAAAATTTTAGCACAAATTTAAATTGATTTTTTTTCATTAGTGAATTTTTAGTCAAATTTGGCTAAAATTTCATTTAGGTTTAGTTCATTGGCAAGTTTTCAATCAAATTTGACTAAAATTTCATTAGTGTTTTGTTCATCGACGGGTTTCCAATCAAATTTGACTAAAATTTCACCTGAGTTTAGTTAATTGGCATGTTTGTAATCAAAATTGACAAAATTATCAGTTGAGTTTTATTATTGGCGTGTTTCCAATAGAATTTTATTAAAAAATTATTGATTTATTTCTTTAGAGCCTTTCCAATCAATTTTGACAAAAATTTCTTTTGAATTTTGTCCATTAGCGCCCATTTAATCAAATATGACTACAATTTCGTTGAATTTTGCTAAATGGCACGTTTTCCACCAAATTTGAGTAAAATTTCATTTGGATTTTCTTCATTGGAGCACTTCCAATCAAATTTGACTAAAATTTCACATAGGTTTAGTTCATTGGCATGTTTCTAATCAAATTTGACAAAAATTTCACCTTGTTTTGTTCATTGGCATGTTTCTAATCAAATTTGACTAAAACTTTACCTGAATTTGGTTCATTGTCGTGTTTCCAATTAAATTTGACAAAAATTTGATCTACATTTTGTTTGTCGACAGGTTTCCAAACAAATTTGACAAAAATTTCTCATGAGTTTAGTTCATTAGCACATTTCCAATCAAATTTGACTCAAATTTAAACTTGATTTGGTTCATTAATGGGTTTTCAGTCAAATTTGACTAAAATTCCATTTAGGCTTAGTTCATTGGCGTGTTTTCAATCAAATTTGACTAAAATTTTGTCTACGTTTTGTTCATTTGTTGGTTTCCAATCAAATTTAACTAAAATTTCACATTGGTTTGGTTCATTGGCGTCTTTGTAATCAAATTTGACTAAATTTTTAGCTGAGTTTTATCGTTGGCGCTTTTTCAATAGAATTTTACTGGAATTTCACAAGAGTTTAGTTTTTCGGGGCGTTTCCAAACATATAGACTAAAATTTCATCTGGATCTTGTTCATTAGTGCCCTTCTAATCAAATATGACTACAATTTCATTTGAATTTTGCTAAATAACGCATTTTAAATCAAATTTGAGTAAAATTTCATCTGAATTTTGTTCATTGGTGCGCTTCCAATCAAATTTGACTAAAATTTCACATTGATTTAGTTAATTGTCACGTTTCCAATCAAATTTGATTAAAATTTTACCTGGTTTTGTTTATTGGCGTGTTTTCAATCAAATTAGACAAAAATTTCATATGCGTTTTGTTCATCGATGGATTTCCAATCAAATTTGACTAAAAGTTCACAAGGGTTTAGTTCATTGAAGCGTTTCCAATCAAATTTGACTAAAATTTCACCTGATTTTGTTCATTAGCGTGTTTCTAATCAAATTTCATTAAAATTTCACCTAAGTTTGTTTCATTGGCGCATTTCCAATAAAATTTGACAAAAACTTCATCTGTGTTTTGTTCATCGACGGATTTCCAATCAAATTTAACAAAAATTTCTCATAGGTTTAGTTCATTGGTGTGTTTCCAATCAAATTTAACTCTAATTTACGTTTGATTTTTTTCATTAGCGGGTTTTCAATCAAATTTGACTAAAATTTGGCTTAAGTTTAGTTCATTGACACATTTTAAATAAAATTTGACTAAAATTTCATCTGCGTTTTGTTCATCGACGGGTTTCCACGCAAATTTGACTACAATTTCATCTGGGTTTAGTTCATTGGCGTGTTTATAATCAAATTTGACAAAAATTTCAGTTGTGTTTTATCATTGATGCGTTTCCAATATAATTTTACTAATATTTCACATGGGTTTAGTTCTTTAGCCCTTTTCCAAACAAATTTGACTAAAATTTCTTTTGAATTTTTTCATTGTCGCCCTTCTAATCAAATATGACTAAAATTTCATCTGTGTTTTGTTAAATGGCATGTTTTAAATCAAATTTCAGTAAAATTTCGTCAGGATTTTGTTCATTGTTGCACTTCCAATCAGATTTAACTAAAATTTCACATGGGTTTAATTCATTGGCGCATTTTCAAACAAATTTGACTAAAATTTCACCTGGTGTTATTCATTGACGTGTTCTAATCAAATTTGAGTAAAATTTCACCTAAGTTTGGTTCAATGGCACGTTTCCAATCAAATTTGACAAAAAATTCATCTGCATTTTGTTCATAGGCAGGTTTCCAATCAAATTTAATTAAAATCTCTAATGAGTTTAGATCATTGGGGTGCTTTCAATCGAACTTGACTAAAATTTCTAATGAGTTTAGATGATTGTTTATTAGTGGGTTTCCAACCGAATTTAACTAAAATTCCAATTATGTTTAGTTTAATGGCACGTTTTCAATCAAATTTGACTAAAATTTCATCTGCGTTTTGTTCATTGGTGGATTCCAATCAAATTTGACTAAAATTTCACCGGAGTTTAGTTCATTAGCTTGTTTGCAATCAAATTTGATCAAATTTTTAGTTGAGTTTTATCATTGGTGCGTTTCCATTAGAATTTTACTAAAATTTCACATGGGTTTAGTTTTTCAGCGCATTTTCAATAAAATTTGACTAAAATTTCGTCTGAATTTTGTTCATTGGTGGTCTTCTAATCAAATATGACTACAATTTTATTTGAATTTTGTTAAATGGTGCGTTTTAAATATTATTTGAATAAAATTTCATCTGAATTTTGTTTATTGGTACACTTCCAATCAAATTTGACTAAAATTTCACATGGGTTTAGTTCGTTGGCGCATTTCCAATCAAATTCGATGAAAATCCCACTTGGTTTTGTTCATTGGCATGTTTCTAATCAAATTTGATTCAAATTTCAACTGAGTTCATTCATTGGCACGTTTTCAATTAAATTTGACAAAAATTTCGACTGAATTTTGTTCATTGGCGCGATTCAAATAAAATATGACTACAATTTCATTTGATTTTTTTTAAATGGCGCGTCTTAAATCAATTTTAGTAAAATTTCATCTGGATTTTGTTCATTGGTGCGCTTCGAATCAAATTTGACTAAAATTTCACATGGGTTTAGTTCATTGGCGTGTTTTCAATCAAATTTGGCAAAAATTTCCTTGGTTTTGTTCATTGGTATGTTTCTAATCAAGTTTGACTAAAATTTCACTAGAATTTGGTTCATTGGTGCATTTCAATCAAATTTGACTAAAATTTTGTTTGGATATGAACATGACTATAATTTCACTTGTGTTTTGTTAAATCGTACGTTTTAAATTAAATTTGAGTAAAATTTCATCTTAATTTTGTTCAGTAGTGTGCTTTCAATCAAATTTGACTAAAACTTCACATGGATTTAGTTCATTGGTGCGTTTCCAATCTAATTTGACTAAAATTTCACCTAAATTTTGTTCATTGGTGTTTTTCTAATCAAATTTGACTAAAATTTCACCCGAGCAACAAAATTTGTCTAAAATTTCATCTATCTTTTATTCATCGGCATGTTTCCTAACAAATTTGACTAATATTTCACATGAATTTAGTTCATTGGCGTGTCTCTAATCAAATTTGACTAAATTTTGAGTTGAGCTTTATCATTGACTCGTTTCTAATAGAATTTTTCTAAAATTTTAATTGGGTTTAGTTTTTTGGCACGTTTCCAATCAAATTTGACTAAAATTTCGTCTAAATTTTGTTCATTGGCCTGCATCAAATAAAATATGACTACAATTTCATCTGAGTTTTGTAAAATGGTGCATTTTAAATCAAATTTGAGCAAAATTCCCTTTGGGTTTTGTCCATTGGTGCGCTTCCAATTAAATTTGATCAAAATTTTTACATGGGTTTAGTTCATTGGCGCATTTTCAATCAAATTTGACTAAAATTTCGTCTAAATTTTATTCATTGGCTTGCTTCAAATCAAACATGACTACAATTTTATCTGAGTTTTATGGAATGCCGCGTTTTAAATCAAATTTGAGTAAAATTTTATTTGGATTTTGCTCATTGGTGCACTTCCAATCAAATTTTACTAAAATTTCACATTGTTTTAGTTTATTAGTGCATTTCCAATCAAATTTGACAAAATTTTGAGTTGAGTTTTATTATTGGCGCATTTTCAATAGAATTTTACGAAATTTTCACATGGGTTTAGTTCTTTGGCTCGTTTCCAATCAAATTTGACTAAATAATTTTCTGAGTTTTGTTCATTGGCACACTTCAAATCAAATATGACTACAATTTCTTCTAAATTTTGGTTAAATGGCACGTTTTCAATCAAATTTGAGTAAAATTTCATCCGAATTTCATTCATTGGAGCGCTTCTAATCAAATTTGACTAAAATTCCATATGGGCTTAGTTCATTGGCATGTTTCTAATCAAATTTGGCTAAATTTTGAGTTGAGTTTCATCATTGGCGAGTTTTCAATAGAATTTTACTAAATTTTCCCATGGGTTTAATTCTTTAGCACGTTTCTAATCAAAGTTGACTAAAATTTCTTCTGAATTTTGTTCATTGGTGCGCTTCAAATCAAATATGACTGCAATTTCATCTAAATTTTGTTAAAGGGCACGTTTACAATCAAATTTGAGTAAAATTTCACCCGAATTTTGTTCATTGGAGTACTTCCAATAAAATTTGACTAAAATTTCACATGAATTTAGTTCATTGGCGCATTTCAAATCAAATTTGACTAAAATTTCACCTGAGTTTTGTTCATTGGCATTTTTTAATCAAATTTGACTAAAATTGCACCTGAATTTGGTTTATTGACACATTTCCAATAATATTTGACAAAGATTTCATCTGTATTTAGTTCGTCGACAGGTTTTCAATCAAATTTGACTAAAATTTCTCAGGAGCTTAGTTCATTAGCGTGTTTCTAATCAAATTTGGCTCAAATTCAAATTGATTTTGTTCATTAGTGGGTTTTCAGTCAAATTTGACGAGGTTTAGTTCATTGGCGCGTTTTCAATTAAATTTGACTAAAATTTCATCTTCGTTTTGTTCATCGACAGATTTTCAATCAAATTTGACCAAAATTTCATATGGGTTTAGTTCATTGGCATGCTTGTAATCAAATTTGACTAAATTTTTAGTTGAGTTTTATTATTGGCGCGTTTCCAATAGAATTTACTAAAATTTCATATTGGTTTAGTTCTTTGGCGCGTTTCCACTATAAATTTGATTAAAATTTCTTCTGAATTTTGTTCATTAGTGCCCTTCTAATCAAATATGACTACAATTAATCAAATATGAGTAAAATTTCTCAAGGGTTCAATTTATTGGCACGTTTCTAATCAAATTTGATTTTTTTTTTCGTTAGTGGGTTCCAGTCAAATTTGACTAAAAATTCGCTTAGGTTTAGTTCATTGGAGCGTTTTTAATCAAATTTGAATAAAATTTCATCTGTGTTTGTTCATCAGCGGGTTTCCAATCAAAATTGACTAAAATTTCACCTGGGTCTAGTTCACTGGCGTATTTGTAATAAATTTGATTAATTTTTAGTTAAGTTTTATCATTGGCGCATTTCCAATAGAACTTTACTAAAATTTCACATGGGTCTAGTTCTTTAGCATGTTTCCAATGAAATTTGACTAAAATTTCTTCTGAATTTTTTTCATTGGTGCTCTTTTAATCAAATATGACTGCAATTTCATCTGAATTTTGTTAAGTGGCTTATTTTAAATCAAATTTGAGTAAAATTTCATTTGAATTTTGTTCATTGGTACGCTTCCAATCAAATTTGACTAAAATTTTATATGGGTTTAGTCCATTGGTGCTTTTCGATCAAATTTGATTAAAATTTTACCTGGTTTTGTTCATTGGTGTATTTCTAATATAATTTGACTAAAATTTCACATGAGTTCGATTCACCAGCGCATTTTCAATCAAATTTGACAAAAATTTCATCTGCATTTTATTTGTTGACAGGATTCCCATCAAATTTGACAAAAATTTCTCATGAGTTTGGTTCATTGGTTTGTTTTCAATCAAATTTGGCTCAAATTTAAATTTGACTTTGTTCATTAGTGGGTTTTCATCAAATTTGGCTAAAATTCCGCTTAGATTTAGTTCATTGGCGCATCTTCAATCAAATTTGACAAAAAATTCATCTGCGTTTTGTTCGTCGGCGGGTTCCCAATCAAATTTGAGTAAAATTTCATGTGGGTTTAGTTCATTGGCATGCTTGTAAATAAATTTAACTAAATTTTCAATTGAGTTTTATCATTGGCATGTTTCCAATAGAATTTTACTAAAATTTCAAATGGGTTTAGTTTTTTACCACGTTTTTAATAAAATTTGACTAAAATTTCATCTGAAATTTGTTTATTGGCACCTTTATAGTCAAATATGACTACACTTTAATTTGAAATTACTTAAATAGGGTGTTTTAATTCAAATTTGAGTAAAATTTCATCTGAATTTTGTTCATTGGTGTGCTTCCAATCAAATTTGACTAAAATTTCACATGAGTTTAGTTCATGGGTGCGTATCCAATCAAATTTGATCAAAATTCATCTAGTTTTGTTCGTTGTTGTGCTTCTAATCAAATTTGATTAAAATTTCACCTGAATTTGATTCATTGGCGTGTTTCCAACCAAATTTGACAAAAATTTCTTCTGCGTTTTGTTCATCAACAAATTTCCAATTAAATTTGACTAAAATTTCGCAAAGGTTTAGTTTATTGGCGCGATTTCAATCAAATTTGACTAAAATTTCACCTGATTTTATTCATTTGCCCTTTCTAATCAAATTTGATGAAAATTTTACCTGAGTTTGGTTCATTGGCGTGCTTCCAATCAAATTTGACACAAATTTCATGTGCGTTTTGTTCATCAACGAATTTCCAATCAAATTTGACAAAAATTTCTCATGGTTTTAGTTAATTGGCGTGTTTCCAATCATATTTGACTCAAATTTAAATTTGGATTTTTTCATTAGTGAGTTTAGAGTTAAATTTGACTAAAATTTCATCTGTGTTTTGTTCATCGACGAGTTTTCCCTCAAATTTGACTAAAATTTCACCCGGGTTTAGTTCATTGGCGTGTTTGTAATCAAATTTAACTAAATTTTTAGTTGAGTTTGGATCATTAGCGCATTTTCAATAAAATTTTACTAAAATTTCACATAAGTTTAGTTCTTTAGAACGTTTCCAATCAAATTTGACTAAAATTTCATTTGGATTTTGTTCAATGGGGCGGTTCAAATCAAATATGACTACAATTTCATTTGAGTTTTGTTAAATGGCGCATTTTAAATCAAATTTGAGTAAACTTTCATCTTAATTTTGTTCATTGGTGCGCTTTCAATAAAATTTGACTAAAATGTCGTACGGGTTTAGATCATTGGCAATTCCCAATCAAATTTGAATAAAATTTCATCTGAATTTTGTTCATTGACATGTTTCTAATCAAATTTGACTAAAATTTCACCTAGGTTCGGTTCATTGGCGGGTTTCCAATCAGATTTGGGAAAAAATTCATCTGTCTTTCGTTCATCAGCAGGTTTCCACACAAATTTGACTAAAATTTCTCATGGGTTTAGTTCATTAGCACGTTTCCAATAAATTTTACTAAAATTTTATTTGAATTTTATTCATCGGCGTGTTTCCAAACAAATTTTACAAAAATTTCTTCTGAATTTAGTTCATTAGCGTGTTTCTTATCGAATTCAAATAAATTTTGAGTTAAGTACGTATTCAATTGAATTTCACTAAAAATTTCACATGGGTGTAGTTCTTTGGTGCGTTTTCAATAAAATTTGACTAAAATTTCGCCTGGATTTTATTCATTGGCTCGCTTCAAAACAAGTATGACTGCAATTTCATCTAAGTTTTGTTAAATGGCACGTTTTATAACAAATTTGAGTAAAATTTCATCTTGATTTTGTTCATTAGTGCGCTTCCAATTAAATTTGACTAAAATTTCACATGGGTTTAGTAAATTGGCGCGTATCCAATCGAATTTGAAAGAAATTTCGTCTGAATTTTGTTCATTGGCGCGCTTCAAATTAAAAATGACTACAATTTCATCTGAGTTTTATTATATACCACATTTTAAATCAAATTCGAGTAAATTTTCTTTCGGATTTTTTTCATTGGCGCGCTTTCAATTAAATTTAACTAAAATTTCATATGGCTTTAATTCATTGGCGTGTTTCCAATCAAATTTGACTAAAATTTCACCTGTATTTTGTTCATTGGTGTGTTCTAATCAAATTTGACTAAATTCTGAGTTGAGTTTTATCATTGGCTCGTTTCCAATTGAATTTTACTAAAATTTCACATGGATATAGTTCTTTGGCGCGTTTCTAATCAAATCTGACTAAAATTTCTTCTGAATTTTGTTCACTAACTCACTTCAGATCAAATATGACTTCAATTTCATCTAAATTTTGTTAAATGGTGTGTTTCAAATCAAATTTGAGAAAAATTTCATCCAATTTTTTTCATTGGTGCGCTTCTAATCAAATTTGACTAAAATTTCGCATGGGTTTAGTTCATTGGCGCGTTTTCAATCAAATTTGACTAAAATTTCTCCTAAGTTTTGTTCATTGGCATGTTTCTAATTAAATTTGACTAAAATTTCATCTGAGTTAGGTTCATTGGTGTGTTTCCAATCAAATTTGACAAAAAATTTATCAGCGTTTTGTTCTTCGACAGGTTTCCAATCAAATTTGACTAAAATTTCTCATGAGTTTTGTTCATTGGCACGTTTCCAATCAAATTTAACTCAAATTTAACTTTGATTTTGGTCATTAGTGACTTTTCAGTCAAATTTGAATAAAGTTTCGCTTAGGTTTAGTTCATTGGCGCATTTTCAATCAAATTTGACAAAAGTTTCATCAGTGTTTTGCTCATCGACGGGTTTTCGATTAAATTTAACTAAAATTTCACCTTGGTTTAGTTCATTGACGTGTTTGTAACAAAATTTGGCTAAATTTTCAATTGAATTTTATCATTGACGCATTTTAAATAGAATTTTACTAAAATTTCACATGGGTTTAGTTCTTTAGTGCGTTTCCAATCAAATTTGACTAAATTTTTGCCTAAGTTTTGTTCAGTAGCATGTTTCTAATCAAAATCTACTAAAATTTCACTTGAGTTTGGTTCATTGGCGCATTTCCAATCAAATTTGAAAAATACTTCTTCTGTGTTTTGTTTGTCGGCTGGTTTCAATCATATTTAATTACAATTTCTCATGAGTTTAGTTCATTGTCACGTTTCCAATCAAATTTGACTCAAATTTAAGTTTGATTTTGGTCATTAGTGGCTTTTTCAGCCAAATTTGACTAAAATTCCGCTTGGTTTAGTTCATTGGCGCTTTTTCAATCAAAATTGACTAAAATTCCATCTGCGTCTTTGTTCATCGATGGGTCTCCAACCAAATTTGGCTAAAATTTCACATGGGTTTAGTTCATTGATGCATTTGTAACCAAATTTGAATAAACTTTTCATTGAGTTTTATCTTTGGCGCGTTTTCAATAGAATTTTACTAAAATTACACGTGACTATAGTTCATTGGCGTGTTTCCAATCAAATCTAACTAAATTTCACCTAAATTTTGTTCATTGATATGTTTCTAATCAAATTTGACTAAGATTTCACCTGAGTTTGGTTTATTGGCGTGTTTCCAATCAAATTTAACAAAAATTTCATCCGTCTCTTCTGTGTTGACAAGTTTCCAGACAAATTTGACTAAAATTTCTCATGAATTTAGTTCATTGGCACGTTTCCAATAAAATTTGACTAAAATTTCATTTTTTTTTATTCATCAGCGTGTTTCCAAAGAAATTTGACTAAAATTTCACCTGAATTTAGTTCATTAGCATGTTTCGAATGAAATTTGACTAAAGTTTGAGTTGAGTTTATCATTGGTGCGTTTCCAATAGAATTTTACTAAAATTTCACATGGGTTTAATTTTATGGAGTGTTTCCAATCAAATTTGACTAAAATTTCATCTAAATTTTGTTCATTGGCCTACTTCAAATCAAATATGACTACAATTTCATCTGAGTTTTGTTAAATGGTGTATTTTAAATCAAATTTGATAAAATTTCATCTCAATTTTGTTCATTGGTGCACTTCCAATTAATTTTGACTAAAATTTCATATAGGTTTAGTTTATTGGCGCGTTGCCAATCAAATTTGATAAAAATTTCACCTGGATTTAGTTCACTTGTATGTTTCCAATCATAAATTTAACTTGATTTTGTTTCATTGGAGTGTTTCTAATCAAATTTGATTAAAATTTCAACTGAACTTGGTTCATTGCGGCGTTTCCAATCAAATTTGGCAAAAACTTCATCTGCATTTTGTTAATCGACGGATTTCCATTCAAATTACCTAATGGATTTAGTTCATTGGAACATTTCCAATCAAATTTAACTCAAATTTAAATTTGATTTTGTTCATTTCCGGGTTTCTAGTCAAATTTGACTAAAATTCCGCTGAGGTTTAATTCATTGGCGCGTTTTAAATCAAATTTACTAAAATTTCATCTACGTTTCGTTCATCGAATGGATTCAAATTAAATTTGACTAAAAATTTACCTGAATTTTGTTCATTGGCATTTTTCTAAACAAATTTGATTAAAATTTCCCCTGAGTTTGGTTTATTGGTGTGTTTTCAATAAAATTTGACAAAAATTTCATCCGCTTCTTGTTCAGCGACGGGTTTCCTATCAAATTTGACTAAAATTTATATGGGCTTAGTTCATTTTAAATTTGATTTTGTTCATTAGCGGGTTTCCAGTCAAATTTGGCTAAAATTCTGCTTAGGTTTAGGTCATTGGGCTGTTTCTAATCAAATTTGACTAAATTTTGAGATGAGTTTTATCATTGGCGCATTTCCAATAGAATTTTATTAAAATTTCACATGAATTTATTTCTTTGGGGCATTTTTCAATCAAATTTTACAAACATTTTGCCTGGATTTTCTTCATTAGCATGCATCAAATCAAACATGACTACAATTTCAACTGTGTTTTGTTAAGTGGAGCGTTTTCAATCAGATTTGAGAAAAATTTCATCCGAATTTTGTTCATTTTTGTGCTTCTAGTCAAACTTAACTAAAATTTCACATGGGTGTAGTTCATTAGCGCATTTCCAATCAAATTTGACTAAAGTACACCTAGGTTTTGTTCATTGACGTATTTCTAATCAAATGTGACTGAAATTTCACCTGGGTTTTGTTCATTGGCGTGTTTCCAATGAAATTTGCCTAAAATATCACCCGGGTTTAGTTTATCAGCCCATTTCCAATCAAATTTGACAAAAATTTCATTTACATTTTTTCATCGATGGATTTTCAATCAAATTTGACTATAATTTCTCATGAATGTAGTTCATTGGTGTGATTCCATTCAAATTTAACTCAAAATTAAATTTGATTTTGTTCATTAGTGGGTTTCTAGTTAAAATTGGAACAATTCAAATCAAATATGACGACAATTTCATCTGAGTTTCGTTAAATGGCGAGTTTTCAATCAAATTTGAGTAAAATTTCATTTGAATTTTGTTCATTGGTGGGCTTCCAATCAAATTTGACTAATATTTCACATGGATTTAGTTCATTAGCGCATTTTCAATCAAAATCGACCAAAATTTCACATGGATTTTTTTCATTGGCATGTTTCTAATCAAATTTGACTAAAATTTCACCTTAGTTTGGTTCATTGGTGCGTTTCCAGTCAAATTTGAAAAAACTTTCATCTGTATTTTGTTCAGTGGCGAGTTTCCAACCAAATTCAATTAAAATTTCTCATGGGTTTAGTTCTTTGGTGCGTTTCCAATCAAATTTGACTCAAATTTAAATTTGATTTTGTTCATTAGCGGGTTTTCAGTTAAATTTGACTGAAATTTCACTTAGGTTGAGTTCATTGGCACGTTTTAAATCAAATTTGACTGAAATTTCATCTGCGTTTCGTTCCTTAGCAGGTTTTCAATCAAATTTAACTAAAATTTCACTTGGATTTTGTTGATTGGTGTGTTTCTAATCAAATTTTACAAAAGAAAATCTTAAGTTTAGTTCATTGGTATCTTTCCAATCAAATTTGGTAAAAATTTCATCGGTATTTCGTTCATCGACTGGTTTCCAATCAAATTTGACTAAAATTTATCATGGGTTTAGTTCGTTTGCGCATTCCAGTCAAATTTGACTCAAATTTAAATTTGATTTTATTCATTAGCGGGTTTCCAGCCAAATTTGTCTAAAATTCTGCATAGGCTTAGCTCATTGGCGTGTTTCTAATCAAAGTTGACTAAATTTTGAGTTGAGTTTTGTCATTAGCACATTTCCCATCGAAGTAAAATTTCACATGGGTTTAGTTCTTTAACGCATTTCCAATCAAATTTGACTAAAATTTAGTCTGAATTTTGTTCATTGACGCGCTTTAAATCAAATATGACTTCAATTTCATCTGAGTTAAATTTCGTCTCAATTTTGTTCGTTGGTGCGCTTCCAATCAAATTAGACTAGAATTTCACATGAGTTTAGGTCATTGGCGCATTTTCAATCAAATTTGACTAAAAATTCACTTCAATTTTGTTCATTGGCATGTTTCCAATCAAATTTGACTAAAATTTCACCTGAGTTAGGTTTATTGGCGCATTTCTAATAAAATTTGACAAAAATTTCATTTGCATTTTGTTCATTGGCGGGTTTCTAATTAAATTTGACTAAAATTTCTCACGGGTTTAGTTCATTGGCGCGATTCCAATCATATTTGACTCAAATTTAAATTTGATTTTGTTCATTAGTGGTTTCCAGTCCAATTTGACTGAAATTCTGCTTAGATGTAGTTCAATGGCTTGTTGCTAATCAAATTTGACTAAATTTTGAGTTGAGTTTTATCATTGACGCGTTTCCAATAGAATTTTACTAAAATTTCACATTGATTTAGTTCTTTAACGCGTTTTCAGTAAAATTTGATAGAAAATTTCGTCTGAATTTTGTTCGGTGGCACGCTTCAAATCAAATATGACTACAATTTCATTTGAGTTTTGTTAAGTGGCATCTTTTGAATTAAATTTGAGTAAAATTTCTTCTGGATTTTGTTCATTGGCGCACTTCCAATTAAATTTGACTAAAATTTCACATGGGTTTAGTTCATTGGTGCGTATCTAATCAAATTTGACTAAATTTCATCTGAATTTTGTTCATTGACGTTCTTCAAATTAAAAATGACTACAATTTCATCTGAGTTTTGTTAAATAATGCGTTTAAATCAAGTTTGAGTAAAATTTCATTTTGATTTTGTTCATTGGTGCGCTTCCAATTAAATTTGACTAAAATTTCACATGAGTTTAGTTCATTGGCACGTTTCCTATAAAGTTTGACTAAACTTTCACCTGGGTTTTGTTCATTAGCGTGTTTCTAATCAAATTTGACTAAATTTTGAGTTGAATTTTATCATTGGTGCATTTCCAATAGAATTTTACTAAAATTTCACATGGGGTTTAGTTCTTTGGAGCATTTCCAATCAAATTTGACTAAAAAAATTTCTGAGTATTGTTCATTAGCGCCCTTCAAATAATATATGATTGCAATTTCATCTAAATTTTGTTAAATGCCGCATTTTCAATCAAATTTGAGAAAAAATTCATCCGAATTTTGTTCATTAGTGCGCTTCCAATCAAATTTGACTAAAATCTCACATAGGTTTAGTTCATTGACGCGTTTTCAATCAAATTTGACTAAACTTTAACTTGAGTTTTGTTTGTTGGCATGTTTCTAATCAAATTTGGCTAAAATTTCTCATGAGTTTAGTTCATTGGCACGTTTTCAATCAAATTTGACTCAAATTTAGATTTTATTTTAGTCATTAACGGCTTTTCAGTCAAATTTGAATAAATTCTGCTTAGTTTGGTTCAGTGACGTGTTTTCAATCAAATTTGACTAAAATTTCATCTGGGTTTTATCCACGGGTTTCCAATCAAATTTAACAAAATTTTCACCTAGGTTTATTTCGTTAATATCTTTGTAACCAAATTTGACTAAATTTTTCAGCTGAGTTTTATCATTGGCGCGTTTTCAATAGAATTTTACAAAAATTACACATGAGTTTAGTTCTTTGGCGCATTTTCAATCAAATTTGACTAAAAAATCACATGAATTTTGTCTATTGGCGTGTTTCTAATCAAATTTGACTAAAATTTCGCATCAGTTTAGTTCATTGGCGTGTTTCCAATTAAACTTGACAAAAAATTCATCTATATTTCGTTCGTCGGTAGGTTTCCAATCAAATTTACTAAAATTTCTCATGAGTATAGTTCATTGGCATGTTTCCAATCATATTTGACCCAAATTTAAATTTGATTTTGGTCATCAGTGGCTTTTCAGTCAAATTTGACTAAAGCTCTGCTTAGGTTTAGTTCATCGGTGCGTTTTCAATCAAATTTGATTAAAATTTCATTTGTGTTTTGCTCATCGACTGGTTTCCAATCAAATTTGACTAAAATTTCAACAGGGTTTAGTTCATTGATGTGTTTGTAACCAAATTTGACTAAATTTTTAGTTGAGTTCTATCATTGGCGCGTTTTCCATAAAATTTGACTAAAATTTCACATGGCTTTGTTCATTTGTGCTTTTCCAATCAAATTTGACTAAAATTTCACCTGAATTTTTTCATTGGCGTGTTTCTAATCAAATTTGACTAAAATTTCACCTGAGTTTGGTTACTTGGTGGGTTTCCAATCAAATTTGACTAAAATTTAATCCGTCTCTTCTTTATCGGCTGGTTTCCAGACAAAATTGACTAAAATTTCTCATGGGTTTAGTTCATTGGCACGTTTCCAATAAAATTTCATCTGCGTGTTTCCAAATAAATTCGACTAAAATTTCACCTGGATTTAGTTCATTGGCGTGTTTCTAATCAAATTAGACTAAATTTTGAGTTGAATTTTATCATTGGCGCATTTCTAGTAAAATTTTACTAAAATTTCATATGGGTTTAGTTTTTTAGCGCGTTTTGAATCAAATTTTAGTAAAATTTCTTTTTAATTTTGTTCATTGGTGCACTTCCAATTCAATTTGACTAAAATTTCACATGGATTTAGTTTATTGGCACATATCCAATCAAATTTAATTAAAATTTCATCTGCATTTTCTTCATTGGTGCGTTTCAAATTAAAAATGACTACAATTTCATCTGTGTTTTTTTAAATACCGCGTTTTAAATCAAGTTTGAATAAAATTTCATTTGAATTTTGTTCATTGGTGCGGTTCCAATTCAATTTGACTAAAATTTCACATGGGTTTATCTAATTTCACGTTTCCAATCAAATTTGACTAAAATTTCACCTGAGTTTTGTTCTTTGGGGAGTTTCTAATCAAATTTAACTAAATTTTGAGTTGAATTTTATAATTGGCCCGTTTCCAATAGAATTTTGCTAAAATTTTACATGAGCTTCGTTCTTTGGCGCATTTTCAATCGAATTTGAAGAAAATTTCTTCTGAATTTTGTTCATTGGCGATCTTCAAATCAAATATGACTGCAATTACATCTACATTTTGTTAAATGACATGTTTTCAATCAAATTCGAGAAAAATTTCATCCAATTTTTGTTCGTTGGGGCATTTTTGATCAAATATGACTAAAATCTGGCTTGAATTTAGTTCATTGGCACATTTCCAACCAAATTTGGCTAAAATTTCATCTGAATTTTGTTTGCTGGCACGTTTCAAATCAAAATTGACTAATATTTGACTTGAGTTTGGGCACGTTTTCAATCAAATTTGATAAAAATTTCATCTGCATTTTGTTCATTGGCAGGTTTCCAATCAAATTTGACTAAAATTTCTCATAAGTTTAGTTCATTGGCATGTTTTCAATCAAATTTAACTCCAATTCAAATTTTATTTTGGTCATTAGTGGCTTTTCCATCAAATTTGACTAAAATTTCTCTTAGGTTTAGTTCACTGGCGCGTTTTCAAACAAATTTGACCAAAATTTCATCTGTGTTTTGCTAGTCGGCGGGTTTCCAATCAAATTTGACTAAAATTTCTCATGAGTTTAGTTCATTCACGTGTTTGTAATCAAATTTACCAAATTTTCAGTTGAGTTTTATCATTGGCATGTTTTCAATTGAATTTTACTAAAATTTCACATGGGTTTTGTTCTTTGACGCGTTTCTAATTAAATTTGACTAAAAATTCAACTGAGTTTTGTTCATTAGCGTGTTTCTGATCAAATTTTACTAAAATTTCACCTGAGTTTGGTTCATTGGCACGTTTCTAATCAAAATTGACAAAAATTTCATCTACATTTTGTTCGTCTACAAGTTTCCAATCAAATTTGACTAAATTTTCTCATTGGTTTAGTTCATTGGCACGTTTCCAATAAAATTTGACTAAATTTTCATCTGTGTTTTATTCATCGGCATGTTTCCAAACAAATTTGATTAACATTTCACCTGGATTTAGTTTATTGGCGTGTTTCTAATCAAATTTAACTAAATTTTGAGTTGAGTTTTATCATTGGAGTATTTCCAATAGAATTTTACTAAAATTTCACATGGGTTTAGTTTTTTGGCATGTTTCCAATCAAATTTAACAAAAATTTCATCTGAATTTTGTTCATTGGCCCACTTGAAATCAAATATGACCACAATTTTGATTGGCCCACTTAACTGGCACGTTTTAAATCAAATTTGAGAATTTTTTTTTTCATTTGGATTTTGTTCATTGGTATGCTTCCAGTTAAATTTGATTAAAATTTCACGTGGATTTAGTTCATTGACACATTTCCAATCAAATTTGACTAAAATTTCACCTGGATTTAGCTCGTTAGCATGTTTCCAATCAAATTTGACTAAAATTTTACCTGATTTTGTTCATTGGCATGTTTCCAATCAAATTTGACTAAAATTTCACCTGGATTTAGTTTATTGGCGTGTTTCTAATCAAATTTAACTAAATTTTGAGTTGAGTTTTATCATTGGAGTATTTCCAATAGAATTTTACTAAAATTTCACATGGGTTTAGTTTTTTGGCATGTTTCCAATCAAATTTAACAAAAATTTCATCTGAATTTTGTTCATTGGCCCACTTGAAATCAAATATGACCACAATTTTGATTGGCCCACTTAACTGGCACGTTTTAAATCAAATTTGAGAATTTTTTTTTTCATTTGGATTTTGTTCATTGGTATGCTTCCAGTTAAATTTGATTAAAATTTCACGTGGATTTAGTTCATTGACACATTTCCAATCAAATTTGACTAAAATTTCACCTGGATTTAGCTCGTTAGCATGTTTCCAATCAAATTTGACTAAAATTTTACCTGATTTTGTTCATTGGCATGTTTCCAATCAAATTTGACTAAAATTTCACCTGGGTTTTGTTCATTGGTGTGTTTCTAATCAAATTTGAATAAAATTTCACCTAAGTTTGGTTACTTGGCGGGTTTTCAATCAAATTTGACAAAAAATTCATCTGTCTCTTGTTCATCAGCAGGTTTCCAGACAAATTTGACTAAAATTTCTCATGGGGTTAGTTCATCGGCATGTTTTCAATAAAATTTGACTCAAATTTTATTTGTGTTTTATTCATTGGTGTGTTTCCAAATAAATTTGACTAAAATTTCGTCTGGATTTAGTTCATTGGCGCGTTTCTAATCAAATTTGACTAAATTTTGAGTTGAGTTTTATCATTGGTGCATTTCCAATAGATTTTACTAGAATTTCACATGGGTTTAGTTCTTTGGCGCGTTTCCAATCAAATTTGGCTAAAATTTCGTATGAATTTTGTTCATTGGCCCGCTTCAAATCAAATATGACTACAATTTCATCGGAGTTTTGTTAGATGACGCATTTTAAATCCAATTTGAGTAAAATTTCATCTGAATTTTGTTCACTAGTGCACTTCCAATTAAATTTGACTAAAATTTCACATGGGTTTAGTTCATTGGCACGGTGCAAATCAAATTTGTTTAAAATTTCACCTAGATTTAGTTCATTAGCGCGTTTCCAATCAAACTCAACAAAAAATTCGCCTTATTTTGTTAATTAGTGTGTTTCTAATCAAATTTGATTAAAATCTCAAGTTTGGTTCATTGGGGCGTTCCAATCAATTTTGACAAAATTTCATCTGCGTTTTGTTCATGGACGGATTTCCATTCAAATTATCTAATGGGTTTAGTTCATTGACACGTTTCCAATCAAATTTGACTCAAATTTAAATTTGATTTTGTTCATTCCCGGATTTCGTATCAAATTTGATTAAAATTTCGCTTAGGCTTAGTTAATTGGCTCGTTTTCAATCAAATTTGACTAAAATTTCATCTGCTTTTCGTTCATCGACGGGATTTAAATCAAATTTGACTAAAATTTCACCAAGTTTTATTCATTAGCGTGTTTCTAATCAAATTTGATTAAAATTTCACTGAATTTGGTTCATTGGCGCGTTTCCAACAAAATTTGACAAAAAATTCATCTGCGTTCCAATCAAATTTGACAAAAATTTCTCATGGATTTAGTTCATTTTAAATTTGACTTTGTTCATTGACGAGTTTCCAATCAAATTTGACTAAAATTTACCTAAGTTTTGTTCATTAGCGTATTTCTAATCAAATTTGATTAAAATTTCACCTGAATTTGGTTCATTGGCGCGTTTCAAACAAAATTTGACAAAAATTTCATCCGCGTTTTATTCAGCGATGGGTTTCCAATCAAATTTGACGAAAATTTCTCATGGGTTTAGTTCATTTTAGATTGGATTTTGGTAATTGGCGAGTTTCCAATCAAATTTCACTAAAATTTCGCCTGGCTTTAGTTCTCTGGTGTGTTTGTAATCAAATTTGACTAAATTTTTGGTTGAGTTTTTTCATTGGTGCATTTTCAATAGAATATTATTAAAATTTCACATGGGTTTAGTTTTTTTTATTAGCACGTTTCCAGTCAAATTTGATAAAAATTTCATTTTCGTTTTGTTCATCGGTGAGTTTCTAATCAAATTTGAAATTTCTCATGGGTTTAGTTCATTGGTGCCTTACCATTGAAATTTGACTCAGATTTAAACTTGATTTTGTTCATTAGCAGGTTTTCAGTGAAATTTGACAAATGTTCCGCTTAGGTTTTGTTTATTGGCGCGTTTTCATTCAAATTTGACTAAAATTTCATCTGCGTTTTATTCATCGACGGGTTTCCAGTCAAATTTGACTAAAATTTCACTTGGGTTTAGTTCATTGGCATGTTTCTAAACAAATTTGTCTAAATTTTCAGTTGAGTTTTATCATTGGCACGTTTCCAATAGAATTTTTCGAAAATTTCACATGGCTTTAGTTCTTTGGTGTGTTTCCATTCATATTTGACTAAAATTTCGCCTGGATTTTGTTCATTGGCTTCGCTTCAAATCAAATATGACTAAAATTTCATCTGAGTTTCATTAATGGTGCGTTTTCGATGAAATTTAAGTAAAATTTCATTTGGATTTTGTTCATTGGTATGCTTCCAATCAAATTTGACTAAAATTTCAGATGAGTTTAGTTCATTGTCAAGTTTCCAATCAAATTTGACTAAAATTTGGCCTGGGTTTTGTTCATTGGCATATTTCTAATCAAATTTGACTAAAATTTCAGATGAGTTTAGTTCATTGTCAAGTTTCCAATCAAATTTGACTAAAATTTGGCCTGGGTTTTGTTCATTGGCGTGTCTCTAATCAAATTTTGTTCACTGGCATGGTTCTAATCAAATTTGACTAAAATTTCACCTAAGTTTGGTTCATTGGCTCGTTTCCAATCAAAAATTTGACAAAAACTTCATTTGCGTGTTGTTCATCAGTGGGTTTCCAATCAAATTTGACTAAAATTTCTCATGGGTTTAGTTCATTGGTGTAAACTTGATTTTTTTCATTAGCTGATTTCCAGTCAAATTTGATTAATATTCCACTTCGATTTTGTTCATTGACACGTTTTCATTCAAATTTGAGTAAAATTTTACTTGAGTTTAGTTCATTGGCGTGTTTCTAATCAAATTCAACTAAATTTTCAATTGAGTTTTATCATTGGCGCAATTCCAATAGAATTTTGCAAAAATTTCACATGGGTTTAGTTCTTTGTCGTGTTTCCGATCAACTTTGACTAAAATTTCATCTGGATTTTTTATTAATGCGCTTCAAATCAAGTATGACTAGAATATCATTTGATTTTTTTTAAACGGCATATTTTCAATCAAATTTGAGTGAAATTTCATATGGATTTTGTTCATTGGTGCTCTTCCAATCAAATTTGACTAAAATTTCACATGAGATTAGTTTATGGCATGTTTTCAATTAAATTTGACAAGATTTTACTTGGATTTTGTTCATTGGTGTGTTTTTGATCAAATTTGACTAATTTTCACCTGAGATTGGTTTATTGGTGCGTTTCCAATCAAATTTGACAAAAATTTCATTTGTATTTTGTTCATCGACGGGTTTCTAATCAAATTTGACTACAATTTCACCTAAGTTTTGTTCGTTGGCATATTTCTAATCAAATTTGATTAAAATTTCATCTGAGCTTGGTTCATTGGCACGTTTCCAATCAAATTTGACTAAAATTTCATCTACGTCTCATTCATCGGTGGGTTTCCAATCAAATTTGACTCAAATTTAAATTTGATTTTGTTCATTAGCAGGTTTCTAGTCAAATTTGACTAAAATTCTACTTAGGTTTAGTTCACTGGCGTGTTTCTAACCAAGTTTTACTAAATTTTGAGTTGAGTTTTATTATTGGCGTGTTTCCAATAAAATTGTACTAAAATTTTGCATGGGTTTAGTTCTTTGGCATGTTTCCAATCAAATTAGACTAAAATTTCGCTTGAATTTATTCATTGGCGTGCTTCAAATCAAATATGACTGTAATTTCATCTGAGTTTTGTGAAATGGCACGTTTTCAGTCAAATTTGAGTAAAATTTCATTTGAATTTTATTCATTGGTACACGTCCAATTAAATTTGACTAAAATTTCACATGAGTTTTGTTCATTGGCCTGTTTCTAATCGAATTTGACTAAAATTTCACCTGAGTTTGGTTCATTGACTCATTTCTTTCGATGGGTTTGCATTCCAATTTGACTAAAATTTCTCTTAAGTTTAGTTTATTGGCGCGTTTCCATTCAAATTTGACTAAAATTTAAATTTGATTCTGTTCATTAGCGGGTTTCCAGTCAAATTTGACTAAAATCTCGCTTAAGTTTAGTTCATTGGCGCATTTTCGTTCAAATTTTACTAAAATTTCATCTACGTATTGTTAATCAGCGGGTTTCCAATCAAATTTTACATGAATTTAGTTCATTGGCGTGTTTTAATCAAATTTGACAAAAGTTTCAGTTAAGTTTTATCATTGGCGCGTTTCCTATAGAATTTTACTAAAATTTCACATGTGTTTTGTGCTTTGGCGCCTTTCTAGTCAACTTTGACTAAAATTTCGTCTGAAATTTGATCATTGGTGTGCTTCAAATCAAATGTGACTACAATTTGATATGTGTTTTGTTAAATGACACATTTTCAATCAAATTTGAGTAAAATTTCATCTGAATTTTGTTCATTAGTACGTTGCCAATCAAATTTGACTAAAATTTCACATGGGTTTAGTTCATTGATGCATTTCCAATGATTAAAATTTCACCTGAGTTTTGTTCATTGACGTGTTTCTAGTCAAATTTAACTAAAATTTCACCCGAGTTTTGTTCATTGGCGCGTTTCCAATCAAATTTGACAAAAATTCATCTGCATTTTGTTCATCAACCAGTTTCAAATCAAATTTAACTAAAATTTCTCATGGGTTTAGTTCATTGGCGAGTTTCCAATCAAGTTTGATCCAAATTTAAATTTGATTTTGTTCATTAACATGTTTCCAGTTAAATTTGACTAAAATTCGGCTTAGATTTAGTTTATTAGCATGTTTTCAATCAAATTTGACTAAAATTTTATCAGTGTTTCATTCATCGATGGGATTCAAATCAAATTTAACAAAAATTTCACCTGAGCTTTGTTCATTAGCATGTTTCTAACCAAATTTGATTAAAATTTCACCCGAGTTTGGTTCATTGGCATGTTTTCAATCAAATTTGACAAAATATTCATCTACGTTCCGTTCAATGACGGGTTTCCAATCAAATTTGACTAAAATTTCTCATGTGTCCAATTCATTGGCGCAATTCCAAACAAATCTGACTCAAATTTAAATTTGATTTTGCTCATTAGCGAGTTTCCAGTCAAATTTGACTAAAATTTGATTTAAGTTTAGTTCATTGGCGCATTTTCATTCAAATTTTTTACTAAAATTTCATCTGCATTTTGTTAATCGATGAGTTTCAAATCAAATTGGACCAAAATTCCTCTTAGATTTAGTTCATTGGTGTGTTCTAATCAAATTTGATTAAATTTTGATTGAGTTTTATCATTGGCACGTTTCCAATAGAATTTTACTAAAATTTCACATAGATTTTGTTTTTTGGATTGTTTTCAATAAAATTTGACCAAATTTTCTTCTGGATTTTGTTCATTGGTGCGCTTCAAATCAAATATGACTACAATTTCATCTGAATTTTGTTAAATGGGGCATTTTCAATCAAATTTAAGAAAAATTTCATCTGAATTTTGTTAATTGATGCGTTTCCAATCAAATTTGATTAAAATTTTGCATGGGTTTCAGTTCATTGGTGCACTTTCAGTTAAATTTGACTAAAATTTCACCTTTTTTGGTTCATTGGAGCGTTTCCAATTAAATTTGACAAAAATTTCATCTGGGTTTTGTTCATTGACGGGTTTCCAATCAAATTTTACTAAAATTTCTCAAGGTTTTAGTTCATTACCATGTTTTCAATCAAATTTGACTAAGATTTCACCTAGGTTTTGTTCATTGGCGTGTTTCTAATCAAATTTGACTAAAGTTTCCCTTGAGTTTGCTTTATTAGCTCGTTACCATTCAAACTTGACAAAAAATTCATCTGTGTTATGTTCATTGGCCGGTTTCCAATCAAATTTGAATAAAATTTCTCATGGGTTTAGTTCATTAGTGTGTCTCCATTCAAATTTTACTCAAATTTAATTTAATTATCGGGTTTCGAGTCTAATCTGACTAAAATTCCACTTAGGTTTGGTTCATTGGCGCGTCTCTAACCAAATTTGAGTAAATTTTGAGTTGAGTTTTATCATTGGCACATTTCCAATAGAATTTTACTAAAATTTCACATGGGTTTAGTTCTTTAACGCGTTTCCAATCGAATTTGACTAGAATTTTGCTTGTATTTATTCATTGGCTCTCACCAAATCAAATATGACTATAATTTCATCTGAGTTTTGTTAAATAGCGCATTTTCAATCAAATTTGAGTAAAATTTCATCTGGATTTTGTTTATTGGTGCACTTCCAATCAAATTTGAATAAAATTTTAGATGGGTTTAGTTCATTGGCTAATTTTCAATCAAATTTGACTAAAATTCTTCTGGGTTTTGTTCATTGGCGTGTTTCTAATCAAATTTGACTAAAATTTCACCTAAGTTTGGTTTATTTGCATGTTTCCAATTAAATCTGATAAAAATTTCATCTGTGTTTTGTTCATTGGGTTTCCAATCAAATTTGACTAAAATTTCACCTGAATTTAGTTCATTGACGAGTTTGTAATCAAATTTGACTAAATTTTCAGTTTAGTTTTATCATTTGCGCTTTCCAATTGAATTTTATTAAAATTTCACCTTGGTTTAGTTCTTTGGCGCTTTTCCATTCAAATTTGTTTAAAATTTTGCTTGAATTTTGTTCATTGGCGCACTTCAAATCAAATACGACTACAATTTGGTCTGAGTTTTGTTAAATGGCGTGTTTTCAATCAAATTTGAGTAAAAATTCACCTGAATTATGTACAATGGTGCGCTTTCAATCAAATTTGACTAAAATTTCACATGGGCTTAGTTCATTTCCAATCAAATTCGACTAAAATTCACCTGGGTTTTACTTCATTGGCATGTTTTCAATCAAATTTGAGTAAAATTTCATCTGAACTTTGTTCATTGGTACACATCCAATTAAATTTGACTAAAATTTCACATGGGTTATGTTCATTAGCGTGTTTCTAATCGAATTTGACTAAAATTTCACTTGAGTTTGGTTCATTGACGCATTTCTATAGGCAGGGTTCCATTTGAGTTTGAGTAAAATTTCTCATGGGTTTAGTTCATTGACGCGTTTTCATTCAAATTTGACTAAAATTCAAATTTGTTTTGTTCATTAGCTGGTTTCCAGTCAAATTTGACTAAAATTTCGCTTAAGTTTAGTTCATTGGCGCATTTTCGTAAAAATTTTACTAAAATTTCATCTGCGTATTGTTAATCGGAGGGTTTCAAATCAAATTTGACTAAAATTTCACTTAAATTTAGTTCATTTGCGTGTTTGTAATCAAATTTGACTAAAATTTCAGTTAAGTTTTATCATTGGCACATTTCCAATATAATTTTACTAAAGTTTCACATAGGTTTTGTGCTTTGCCGCGTTTCTAGTCAACTTTGACTAAAATTTTGTCTAGAGTTTGATCATTGGCGTGCTTCAAATCAAATATGACTACAATTCATCTTTGTTTTGTTAAACGACACTTTTCAATCAAATTTGAGAAAAATTTCATCTGAATTTTGTTCATTAGTGCGCTACCAATCAAATTTGACTAAAATTTCACATGGGTTTAGTTCATTGGGGCATTTCCAATGATAAAATTTCACCTGTATTTTGTTCATTGACGTGTTTCTAATCAAATTTGACTAAAATTCATCTGCATTTTTTTTCATCGGCTATTTCCAATCAAATTTAACTAAGATTTCTCATGGGTTTAGATCATTGGGGCGTTTCCAATCAAATTTGATCAAAATTAAAATTTGATTTTGTTCAATAGCAGGTTTCCAGTCAAATTTATCTAAAATTCAGCTTAGATTTAGTTCATTGGGACGTTTTCAATCAAATTTGACTAAAATTTCATCTGCGTTTCGTCCATCAGCAAGATTCAAACCAAATTTAACAAAAATTTCACCTGAGTTTTGTTTAATGGCGTGTTTCTAATCAAATTTGCTTAAAATTTCACCTGAGTTTGGTTTATTGGTACGTTTTCAATCAAATTTAACAAAAGTTTCTCCCGCATTTGGTTCGTCAGCGAGTTTCCAATCAAATCTAACTAAAATTTCTCATGGGCCTAGTTCATTGGCGCATTTTCAACCAAATTTATCTCAAATTTAAATTTAATTTTGCTCATTAGCGGGTTTCCAGTCAAATTTAACTAAAATTCCGCTTAGGTTTAGTTCATTGGCGTGTTTTCATTCAAATTTTTGACTAAAATTTCATCTGTGTTTTGTTAATCGGAAGGTTTCTAATCAAATTGGTCTTAAATTCTGCTTATGTTTAGTTCATTAGTGTGTTTCTATTCAAATTTGACTAAATTTTGATTGAGTTTTATCATTGGCACGTTTCTAATCGAATTTTACTAAAATTTCACATAGATTTTGTTCTTTGGCATGTTTTCAATAAAAATTGACCAACATTTTCGTCTGGATTTTGTTCATTGGCACGCTTCAAATCAAATATGACTATAATTTCATTTGAGTTTTTTTGAGTGGCACGTTTTCAATTAAATTTGAGTAAAATTTCATGTGGATTTTTTTCATTGGTGCATTTCCAATCAAAATTGACTAAAATTTCACATGGGTTTAGTTCCTTCGTTGGTTTCCAATTAAATTTGACTAAAATTTTACCTGAATTTTGTTCATTGGTGTGTTACTAAACAAATTTGACAAAAATTTCACCCGAGTTTGGTTCATTGGAGCGTTTCCAATCAAATTTGACAAAAATTTCATCTGAATTTTGTTCATCAGCAGGTTTTCAATCAAAGTTGACTAAAATTTCTCATAGTTTTAGTTCAGTGCCGTGTTTTCAATCAAATTTGACTAAAATTTCACCTGGGTTTTGTTCATTGGCATGTTTCTAATCAAATTTGACTAAAATTTCCTTTGAGTTTGCTTTATTGGCGCGTTTCCATTTAAATTTGACAAAAAATTCATCTATGTTATGTTCATTGGCCGGTTTCGAATCAAATTTGACTAAAATTTCTCATGGGTTTAGTTTATTGGCGTGTTTCGATTCAAATTTGACTCAAATTTAATTTGATTTTGTTCATTACCAGGTTTTCAATCAAATTTGACTAAAATTCCACTTAGATTTACTTCATTGGTGCATTTCCAATAGAATTTTACTAAAATTTCACATGGTTGTAGTTCATTGGCACGTTTCCAATCAAATTTGACTAAAATTTTGCTTCAATTTATTCATTGGCGCTCTTTAAATCAAATATGACTACAATTTCATCTGAGTTTTGTTTATTGGTGCGCCTCCAATCAATTTTGGTTAAAATTCTCCTGGGTTTTGTTCATTGGCGTGTTTCTAGTCAAATTTGACTAAAATTTCACCTGAGTTTGGTTGATTCGCACATTTCTGATTAAATTTGATAAAAATTTCATCCGCGTTTTGTTCATCTGTGGGTTTCCAATCAAATTTGACTGAAATTTCACCTGGGTTCAGTTCATTGACGTGTTTGTAATCAAATTTGACAAAATTTTCAGTTGAGTTTTATCATTTGCGCGTTTCCAATTGAATTTTACTAAAATTTCACATAGGTTTAGTTCTTTGGCACGTTTCCATTCAAATTTGTCTAAAAGTTCGCCTAAATTTTGTTCATTGGCGCGCTTCAACTACAATTTAATCTGAGTTTTGTTAAATTGCGTGTTTTTAATCAAATTTGAGTAAAATTTCATCTGAATTTTGTTCAATGGTACGCTTCCAATCAAATTTGACTAAAATTTCACATGGTTTAGTTCATTGCCATGTGTCCAATCAAATTTTACTAAAATTCACCTGGATTTTCTTCATTGGCATGTTTTCAATCAAATTTGATAAAAATTTCACCTGGATTTTATTCATTGGTACACGTCCAATCAAATTTGACTAAAATTTCACATGGGTTTTGTTCATTGGCGTGTTTCTAATCGAATTTGACTAAAATTTGACCTAAGTTTGGTTCATTGACGCATTTCTATCGGTGGGTTTCCATTCGAATTTGACTTAAATTTCTCATGGGTTTAGTTCTTTGGCACGTTTCCATTCAAATTTGACTAAAACTTAAATTTGATTTTGTTCATTAGCGGGTTTCATGTCAAATTTGATTAAAATTTCGTTTGAGTTTAGTTCATTAGCGCATTTTTGTTCATATTTTTCTAAAATTTCATTTGCGTATTGTTAATTGGCAGGTTTCGAATCAAATTTCACTAAAATTTCACCCGAGTTTAGTTCATTGGCTTGTTTGTAATCAAATTTGACTAAAGTTTCAGTTAAGTTTTATCATTGCATTTCCAATAGAATTTTGCTAAAATTTCACATGGGTTTTGTGCGTTGGCGAGTTTCTAGTCAACTTTAACTAAAATTTCGTGTGGAGTTTGATCATTGGCGCGCTTCAAATCAAATATGACTACAACTTCATCTGTGTTTTGTCAGGTGGCACGTTTTCAATCAAATTTGAGTAAAATTTCATCTAGATTTTGTTCATTTGCGTGCTACCAATCAAATTTGACTAAAATTTCACATGGGTTTAGTTCATTGGCGCATTTTCAATGAGTAAAATTTCACCTGGGTTTTGTTCATTGACGTGTTTCTAATTAAATTTGACTAAAATTTAACCTGAGTTTAGTTCATTAGCATGTTTCCAATCAAATTCAACAAAAAATTCATCTGCATTTGTTCATCGGCTGGTTCCAATCAAATTTAACTAAAATTTCTCATAGATTTAGTTCATTGGCACGTTTCCAATCAAATTTGATCCAAATTTAAATTTGATTTTGTTCATTAGTAGGTTTCCAGTCAAATTTGACTAAAATTCAGCTTAGTTTTAGTTCATTGGCGCGTATTCAATCATATTTGACTAAAAGTTCATGTGCATTTCATTCATCAGCGGGATTCAAATCACATTTAACTAAAATTTCATCTGAATTTTCTTCATTGGCGTGTTTCTAATCAAATTTTATTAAAATTTCACCTGAGTTTGATTCATTGGCATGTTTTCAATCAAATTTGATAAAAATTTCATGTGCGTTTTGTTCATTGGCGGGTTTCCAATCAAATTTGACTAAAATTTCTCATGGGTCTAGTTCTGATGCAAACCCTGTAACAATGTTGACTACGAAATCCACAACGAGATTGACGAATCCAAGATAGCCAAATTAATCCAAGAGTTTAGGATTAACCCAAAGGAAAGTCGAACCAAAAAACCCAACAAGAACGACGCTTGAAACACCCCTTGATCACGCAATCCAAGAATTAAATCCGGTTGTTTGAACGCCACAAGTTATCGCTTGATAAATTCGAAATTGTTCAATGAAGAACGATGAAGAGAAGACAATACAATAATGTCAAAAAGTTTTTAACAATTGAATGGAAACTTCTATTTATACTAAACCTAAAAACTAGGTAAAAAACATGCAAAAGTCGATCATAATCCCCAAAGTATGGAAAAGAATCAAAATCTAACAAAATATGGAAAATTGCAAAAATTGGAAAATTCGCCAAATTTTTGGCTTGTGCGGCCGCATGGTTCAACAATAAATGCCATCTTGATTTTCGATATGCCATCATGCGGCCGCATGGTGTTTTGCCTGTGTGGCCGCACAGGCTTGTTTCAGCCTCCGGTTTCGTCACTTGATAACAAATTGATCCAAGTTGATTCGATCTTCGACTCGAACATAAAAGTTGCTCCATTTTGAGCCCCGAACATGGTTCCATCAATGGTTTCTTGAACGAGCAATCCCATCGCTTGTTTCACTTGCTTTATCCTTGATCGCGTCATTGGTCCTCCATCGATTATCAACGAATCTCGTCTTGCACTCGCCTTCGTTGGGCTCGACTCCTAGATCATATCATCCCCTCTCTCTTCAAAAGGATTCGTCCTCGAATCTAAACCTACATCAAATAGAGAGAGATCAGATACATTAAAAGTAGCCGAAACATTGTACTCACCTGGAAGGTCCAACATGTAAGCATTGTCGTTTCTCTTTTCAATCACTTGAAATGGACCATCGCCCCTCGGTTGCAACTTGGACTTTCTTTGCTCCGAAAACTGCTCTTTCCTAAGGTGCACCCAAACCCAATCTCCTAGCTCGAATGTCACTTGCTTTCTACCTTTGTTCGCCTGCGACGCAACCAATTTACTTTTATTTTCAATTTGCGCTTTTACCTTTTCATGGAGTGACTTAATCAATTTCGCCTTCTTTTTGCCATCTAAACTACCACGTTCATTCACAGGTAAAGGAATTAAATCCAAAGGAATTAGTGGATTAAAACCATATGCAACTTCAAATGGAGAATATGACGTAGTAGAGTGAACAGCTCGATTGTATGCAAATTCAACAAATGGTAGACACTCCTCCTAACTCTTCAAATTTTTATTGATTACTGTGCGTAACAATTGTGTCATAGTCCTATTCACTACCTCGGTTTGCCTATCCATTTGTCGGTGACAAGTTGTGGAAAATAGTAACTTAGTGCCTAACTTACCCCCACAAAACTCTCCAAAAGTGACTCAAAAATTTGACATCTTGATCCGACACTATGCTTTTAGGAACCCCATGTAAATGCACAATCTCTTTAAAGAATAAGTCAGCAATGTTCGTGGCATCGTCAGTTTTGTGACATGGTATAAAATGTTCCATTTTGCTGAACCTATCTACAACCACAAAAATAGAATCCCAACCTCTCTTAGTCCTAGGTAAACCCAAAACAAAGTCCATCGATATATCAACCCAAGGCTCACTAGGTGTAGGTAAAGGTGTGTACAAACCTTGTGGTAAAACCTTAGATTTAGCCTTTTTACAGCCTATGCATCGGCTACAAATTCACTCAACATTACTTTTCATCTTAGGCCAATAAAAATGCTCCTTCAATACATCTAAAGTCTTTTGAACCGCGAAGTGGCCCATCAATCCACCACTATGTGCCTCCCTTACTAACAACTCCACTCCTGAATAGAACAATTAGGAACACATAACCTATTTTTCCGAAATAAATACTCCTCATGCCTAAAGAACCTATAAACCACCCCTTTTATGCATGACAAATAAATATCCAAAAATTCAACATCTTTTTCATACAATTCGTTAATATGTTCAAACCCAGGTAACTTAGAATCAAGAGTAGTTAGCAATACATACCTTCGCGACAAAGCATCCGCCACCACATTTTCCTTACCTTGCTTATACCGAATGACGTATGGGAAGGTCTCAATGAATTCCATCCACCTTGCATGCCTCTTATTCAACTTATCTTGTCCCCGCAAGTGCTTTAATGACTCATGACCGGTGTGTATTACGAACTCCTTCGGCCATAGATAATGTTGCCAAGTCTCCAAAGCTCGAACAAGTGCATAAAGTTCTTTGTCATATGTAGGATAATTTAAAGCAGCTCCACTCAATTTCTCGCTAAAGTATGCAATAGGCCTCTGATCCTGCATTAAAACTGTTCCAATCCCTATTCCTGATGCATCACACTCAATCTCAAATGTTTTATCAAAGTTAGGTAATGCCAAAACAGGTGCTTCACACAATCTACCTTTAATAGTATTAAATGCAAGTTCCTGTTCATCATCCCGATGAAAACCTACACTCTTTTTAACTACTTCCGTGAGTGGTGCAGTGATAGTGCTAAAATCCTTCACAAATCGCCTATAAAAATTAGCCAAACCATGAAAACTCCTAACTTCCATTATGCTTTTAGGTGTCGGCCAATCTCTAATAGCTTTTATCTTTTCATTGTCTACTTCTACCCCATTAGCACTAACCACAAAACCAAGAAAAATAACTCTATCCATACAAAATGTACATTTATTAAGATTAGCATAGAGTTGTTCTTTCCTTAAAACAATTAGCACACATTTTAAATGTTACAAATGCTCTCCTAGGTTTTTGCTATAGATTAAGATGTCGTCAAAATAAACCACAACAAATTTTCCTATAAAAGCACGTAAAACATGATTCATTAAACGCATAAAAGTGCTAGGTGCATTTCTGAGTCCAAACGGCTAAACCAACCATTCATATAAATCATATTTAGTTTTAAAAGCCGTTTTCCATTCATCACCCTCCCGCATACGAATTTGATGATACCCGCTTTTTAAATCAATTTTAGAAAATATGCAAGCACCATGTAATTCATCAAGCATGTCATCTAACCTAGGTATATGATGATAATACTTTATTGTTATGTTGTTGATAGCCCTACAATCCACGCACATTCGACATGTTCCATCCTTTTTTGGTACAAGCAAAACCGGTACCGCACACGGATTCATGCTTTCCCTCACGTATCCTTTGCTCATCAACTCCTCCACTTGCCTTTGAAACTCCTTAGTCTCCTCGGGATTACTTCGATAAGCTGGTCGATTTGGAATGACAGCTTCGGGTATGAAGTCAATTTGATATTCAATGCCTCGAATAGGCAGCAATCCACTTGGTGCATCCTCCTAAAATACATTGTCGAATTCCTGCAACAAAGACTTAGCCAAACTAGGGAGGGGTGGGTTAGTTTCCTCAAAATTGAGGAGTGATTCCTTATAAATGAACAAGATCATCTCTTTTCTCTCAACTACCGCCCTCCTCAAATCACTCTCTTTTGCAAAGAAATTCGCTCGTGTTTTCTCTCTTCTCTTGGGGGCACTCTGTTTCTTTTCTCTCTTGTGATCGCTCTCTCTTTTTCTCTCTAATGGCTGTCTCAACATTTTCTCTCTTTTTCTCCAACTCACCATTTGCTCTCATTTTTTCTAACTCTTTTGCTCTCCTCTCTTCCTCACTTCTCAATTTTAATTGGTCCTCATAGACTTGCGCCGGTGTTAATGGCACAAGAGTAATGGTCCTTCATCCTTAATGAAACTATATCGATTTTTGTACCCATCATGCATAGCCTTCCTATCGTATTGCTATGGTCGTCCCAATAAAATATGTCCCGCTTGCATTAGCACCACATCACACACTAACTCGTCCTTATAACTTCCAATTAACAAATTAAGTAACACCCTTCGATTCACCCTCACCTCGCCACTCTTACAAAAATTTCTCATTGGTTTAGTTCTTTGGCGCATTTCCATTCAAATTTGTCTAAAATTTCACCTGAATTTTGATCATTGGCGCGCTTCAAATCAAATATGACTACAATTTAATCTGACTTTTGTTAAATGGCATATTTTCAATCAAATTTGAGTAAAATTTCATCTAAATTTTGTTCAATGGTGCGCTTCCAAACAAATTTGACTAAAATTTTCACATGGATTTAGTTCATTGGTGCATTTCCAATCAAATTTGACTAAAATTCACCTAGGTTCTCTTCATTGGCATGTTTCTAATCAAATTTAACTAAAATTTCACTTGTGTTTGGTTTAATCGTGCTTTTCCAATCAAATTTGATAAAAATTTCATCCGCGTTTTGTTCATCTGTGGATTTCCAATCAAATTTAACCAAAATGTCTCATGTGTTTAGTTCATCGGCACATTTCCAATCAAATTTGACTCAAATTTAAATTTGATTTTCTTTATTAGTGGTCTAAACAACCAAATTTGACTAAAATTCCGCTTAGGTTAAGTTCATTGGCTTGTTTTCAATCAAATCTGACAAAAATTTCACTTAAGGTTAGTTCATTGACGTGTTTGTAATCAAATTTGACTAAAATTTCAGTTGATTTTTATCATTGCTGCATTTCCAATAGAATTTTACTAAAAGTTCACATAGGTTTAGTTCTTTGGCACGTTTTCAATTAAATTTGACTAAAATTTTGTCTGGATTTTGTTCATTGGTGCGCTTCAAATCAAATATGACCACAATTTCATTTGAACTTTGTTGAGTGGCGCATTTCCAATTAAATTTGAGCAAAATTTCTTCTGGATTTTTTTCATTGGTGCGCTTCCAATCGAATTTGACTAAAATTTCACATGTGTTCTGTTCATTGGCACATTTCCAATCAAATTTGACTAAAATATCATCTGGGCTTTGTTCATCGGCATGTTTCTAACTAAATTTGACTAAAATTTCACATGAGTTTGGTTCATTGGCGCATTTCCAACCAAGTTCGACAAAAAATTTCATCTACATTTTGTTCATCGACGAGTTTTCTATCAAATTTGACTAAAATTTCTCATGGGTTTAGTTCATTGGCATGTTTCAATCAAATTTGACTCAAACTTAAATCAGGTTTCAGTCAAATTTGGCTAAAAATCTGCTTATGTTTAGTTTATTGGCGCGATTTGGATCTAATTTGACTAAAATTTCGTCTGCGTTTTGTTCATCGGGGCGTTTCAAATCAAATTTGACTAAAATTTCACCTAGTTTAGTTCATTGGAGCGATTGTAATCAAATTTGACTAAATTTTCAGTTGAATTTCATCATTTGCGCATTTCTAATAGAATTTTACTAAAATTCACATGGGTTTAGTTCTTTGGCGCATTTCCACTCAAATTTGACTAAAACTTCATCTGAATTTTGCTCATTGGCATGGTTCAAAACAAATATGACTATAATTTCATTTGATTTTTGTTAAATGGCGTGTTGTCAATCAAATTTGAGAAAAATTTCATCTAGATTTTGTTCATTGTTGCGATTCCAATCAAATTTGACTAAAATTTCATACGGGTTTTGTTTATTAGCGGGTTTCCAATCAAATTTGACTAAAATTCATCTGGATTTTGTTCATTGGCGTGTTTCTTAACAAATTTGACTAAAATTTCACCTGAATTTGGTTTATTCGCACGTTTCCAATCAAATTTGGCAAAAAATTCATTCGAGTTTTGTTCATCGACGGGTTTCCAATCAAATTTGACCAAAATTTCTCATGGGTCCTATTCATTGGCATGTTTCTAATCAAATTTGACTCAAATTTAAATTTAATTTTGTTAATTAGCTGGTCTCCAGTCAAATTTGACTAAATTTCGCTAACTTCCGCTTAGGTTTGGTTCATTGGCACGTTTTCAATCAAATTTGATTAAAATTTCACCTGGATTTAGTTCATTAACGTGTTTGTAATAAAATTTGACCGAATTTTCAATTGAGTTTTATCGTTGGTGCGTTTCCAATGGAATTTTACTAAAATTTCACATGGGTTTAGTTCTTCGGCGCGTTTCCAAACAAAATTGACTAAAATTTCATTTGGATTTTGTTCGTTGGCGTGCTTCAAATCAAATAAGACCATAATTTCATCTGAATTTTGTTAAATGGAGCGTTTTCAATCAAATTTGGCTAAAATTTCACATGGGTTTATTTCATTGGCGGGTATCCCACAAAATTTGACTAAAATTTCACATGGATTTAGTTCATTGGCGCGTATCCAACAAAATTTAACTAGAATTTCACCTTGGTTTTGGTCATTGGCGTGTTTCTAACAAAATTTGTCTAAAATTTCACCAGAGTTTGGTTTATTGGCTTATTTCCTATCAAATTCGACAAAAAATTCATCTGTGTCTTGTTCACGGCGGGTTTCCAATCAAATTTGAATAAAATTTCTAACAGGTTCAATTCATTGGCATGTTTTCAATCAAATTTTACTTAAATTTGAATTTGATTTTGTTCATTAGTAGGTTTCAATTCGAATTTGTCTAAAATTCCGCTTAGGTTGAGTTCAATGGCGCATTTTCAATCAAATTTGACTAAATTTTTTTTTGAATTTTGTTCATTGGCATTTCCCATAGAATTTTTACTAAAATTTCACATGTGTTTAGTTCTTTGGCGAGTCTACAATCAAATTTGACTAAAATTTCGTCTGAATTTTGTTCATTAGCGTGCTTCAAACCAAATATGACTACAATTTCATCGGAGTTTTGTTAAATGGTGCATTTTCAATCAAATTTGAGTAAAATTTCATTTGAATTTTGTTCATTGGTGCGTTTCAAGTCAAATTTGACTAAAATTTCACACGGGTTTAGTTTATTGGCCTGTTTTCAATCAAATTTGGCTAAAATTCACCTGGGTTTTGTTCATTTGTGTGTTTTTAATCAAATTTGACTAAAATTTCATTTAGTAGCGCATTTCAAATCAAATTTGACAAAAATTTCATCCGCGTTTTATTTGTCGGTGGGTTTCTAATCAAATTTCACAAGGGTTTAGTTCATTAGTGCGTTTTCAAATCAAATTTGACTAAAATTTCATCCGATTTTCGTTCATCAAAGAGTTTCCAATTAAATTTGGCTAAAATTTCTTATGGGTTCTGTTCATTGGCGCATTTCCAATCAAATTTGACTTAAATTTAAATTTGGTTTTGTTCCTTGGCTCGTTTCCAATCAAATTTGGCTAAAATTTCTTCTTCGTTTTGTTCTTCGGGGGTTTCCAATCAAATTTGACTAAAATTTCACCTGTGTTTAGTTCATTGGCGTGTTTGTAATCAAATTTGACTAAATTTTCATTTGAGTTTTATCATTGGCGCGTTTTCAAAAGAATTTTTTGTTTAAAATTTCACATGGCTTTAGTTCTTTGGCGTGTTTACAATCAAATTTGACTAAAATTTTGTTGGATTTTATTCATTGGCGTGTTTCAAATCAAATATGACCACAATTTTAATTTACTTTTGTTAAATGGCGCGTTTTCAATCCAATTTGATTAAAATTTCATATAGATTTAGTTCATTGGTGCGCTTCCAATCAAATTTGACTAAAATTTCACATGGATTTAGTTCATTGGCGTATTTCCAACCAAATTTGACAAAAATTTCACCTGGATTTTGTTCATCCACGTACTTCTAATCAAATTTGACTAGAATTTCACTTGGGTTTGGTTCATTGGCGCATTTCCAATCAATTTCGACAAAAAATTCATCTGTGTTTTGTTCATCGATAGGTTTTCAATCAAATTTGACTAAAATTTCTCATAGGTTCAGTTCATTGGCGTGTTTCCAATCAAATTTGACACAAATTTAAATTTGATTTTTTTCATTAGGGGGTTTGCAGTCAAATTTGACTAAAATTCCTCTTAGGTTAAGTTCATTGGCACGTTTTAAATCAAATTTGACTAAAATTTCATTTGCATTTTGTTCATCATTCTAATTTGACTATAAATTCACCTGGGTTTAGTTCATTGGCGTGGCTGTGAATTTTGACTAAATTTCAGTTGGATTTTATCATTAACGCATTTCCAATAGAATTTTACTAAGATTTCACATGGGTTTAGTTCTTTGGCGCGTTTCTAATCAAATTTCACTAAGATTTCATCTGGATTTTGTTCATAGCATGCTTCAAACCAAATACGACTACAATTTCATATGAGTTTTGTTAAATGGCCTGCTATAAATCAAATTGACTAAAATTTCATCTAAATTTGTTCATTAGTGCGCTTCCAATCAAATTTTACTAAAATTTCACAAGGGTTTATGGCACTTTTCCAATTAAATTTGGATAAAACCTCGCCCAGATTTTGTTCATTGGCATGTTTCTAATTAAATTTGACTAAAATTTCACCTGAGTTTGGTTCATTCGCGTGCTTCCAATCAAATTTGACAAAAATTTTGTCCGCGTTTTGTTCGTCGATGAGTTTCCAATCAAATTTGACCAAAATTTCTCATGGATTTAGTTCATTGGGGCGTTTCCAAAAAAATTTAACACAAATTTAATTTTGATTTTGTTAATTACCAGGCATCCAATCAAATTTAACTAAAATTCAACTTAGGTTTAGTTCATTGGTTTGTTTTCAATCAAATTTGATTAAAATTTCATCTGATTTTTTATTCATTGGTGGGTTTCCAATCATATTTAACTAAAATTTCACTTGGGTCTAGTTTATTGACGTGTTTCCAATAGAATTTTGCTAAAATTTCACATCGGCTTAGTTCTTTGTGGCGTTTCCAATCAAATTTGACTAAAATTCACCTGAGTTTGGTTTAGTCGTACGTTTCCAATCAAATTTGACAAAAATTTCACCTGCTTTTGTTCATCAGCGGGTTTCCAATCAAAATTTACCAAAATTTCTCATGGGTTTTGTTCATTGGCACGTTTCCAATCAAATTTAATTCAAATTTAAATTTGATTTTGTTCATTAGCGGGTCTCTAGTCAAATTTGACTAAAATTCCACATAGGGTTAGTTCATTGGCTTGTTTTCAATCAAATTTGACTAAAATTTCTCCTGGGTTTAGTTCGTTGACGTGTTGTAATCAAATTTGACTAAATTTTTTGTTGAGTTTTATCATTGGTGCATTTTCAATAGAATTTTACTAAAATTTCACATGGCTTTAGTTTTTTGGAGCGTTTCCAATCAAATTTGACTAAAATTTCATCTGAATTTTGTTCGTTGGTGCACTTCAAATCAAATATGACCAGAAATTTGTTTATGTTTTGTTAAATAGTACATTTTCAATCAAATTTGAGCAATTTTTTTCATTTGAATTTTGTTCATTTGTGCGCTTCCAATCAAATTTGACTAAAATTTCACATGGGTTCAGTTCATTAGCGCATTTCCAACCTAATTTTACTAAAATTTCACATGGATTTTGTTCATTGTCACGTTTCTAAAAAATTTGACTGAAATTCCACCAGAGTTTGGTTCATTGGTGCATTTCCAATCAAATTCAACAAAAATTTCATCTACATTTTGTTCGTCGGCCGATTTCCAATCGTATTTGACTAAAATTTCTCATGGGTTCAATTCATTGGCACGTATTTGACTAAAATTTCTCATGGGTTCAGTTCATTGGCACATTTTTAATCAAATTTGACTCAAACTTAAATTTGATTTTTTTCATTAGCGAGTTCCAGTCAAATTTGACAAAAATTGTAACACCCCGACCCCTAGTGGACCGGAACGCTACTTATTTTACTTAGTTTAACCGGTGGTTTAGTAGCAAGTGTATACGCATTCTGCGTTATTCAAATTTTTAAAGAAATAACATTGGAAAACATTTCATAAAAATAAATCAAATCACTTATTCACCGGATTTCCATGGGCTCGTTGCATCACTCTCCATCTTCTCCTCCATCCATGCCCGGGGTAGAATTCCTTCAATCTGTAGAGATGAGATTAAACCCGTGAGTTGAAAAACTCAATAGGTGTCATAGGTGCATTTGTGATCAAGCTATATATTTCAAAACATTAACTTTATAACTTTTCATACATGCCGTACCCAGAGGCACCATTTGACATGAAGGGGTATGCCGTACCTAAGGGCACAATTTGACATACGAACATTTCTTCAACATAGAGAGGTATGCCGTACCAGAGTACCATTTGGCATACAACCATTAACATAGAGGGATATGCTATACCGGAGTACCATTTGACATACAAACATTAACATGAATCAAAACTTATAACTTAACACGATTAAACACATTGCACCTCTACCTACCTTGATTGATGCTTTTGAAACTTTGAGAACTTGGATTGAAAACTTCGATAAAACTTGGACGTTGAAAGAAATGCACTCCTTGGATATTTGAAAACCATTGAGAATTGATACTTGAAAACACTTCTTAAACTTCTAGGAAAAATAGTTTTCCTCCCTCTCTTTTTCTCTCTTGGAAACTCTTTCTTTAGTATGTAAAAGCTCTTGCTTTTGGTGTGAGACAAAATGATTGAAACGAGATCTCTATTTATAGGTAAATATCCCATAACTTAAAGCAAATGAAGGTCAAATTTCATTTAAGAGAGAAAACATGGGTGCCATTTAAGTTTGAGGTTAAATGCTTCAATTTAGTGGGGTTTTTATTGTCAAAAATGTGGGTGGCCCTTTGAAAAAATAATTGATGAAAATAAATATTTAAATTCTAGAGAAAAATGAGAATTTTCATTTCAGGCAATTTCAGTCGACCGGTTGTAGTCCGGTTGACACTGCACAGCTTTCAGTGTTTCTATCATAACTTCTTCTCCCGATATTCGATTGAGGTAATTCAAAGTGCGTTAGAAAGCTAACTCAAAGAGCGAATGTTTCCTATGTCAAAAATGGGTCTCAAATGGGACTAAAAATCTGAAGTATACTTTAGTCATCCAATATTCATGTCTTAGTGTCACTAGGTGTCTAAAATTATTTGGGGTTCTACATCCCCCACACCTTAATTAAAATTTCGTCCTCAAAATTTATCTTCTGATTGGACGAATAGTGTTGGATACTTGTCTTTAGCTTCTTCTTCTTTTTCCCAAGTGGCTTCTTCTACGCCGTGATGATTCCACTGTATCTTAACCAGCTGAATCTCTTTATTCCTTAGTTTATGCACTTTTCGATCCATTATCTTGATCGGTAGTTCCTCGTACGACAAATCTTTTTGTACCTCCAAGGTTTGATAACTCACTACATGATTAGAATCATGAACATACTTCTTTATTATCGATATATGGAACACATTGTGCACTGCCGATAATTCAGGTGGCAAAGCTAGTCGGTAAGCCACATTTTCGACTCTATCAAGTATCTCGAAAGGTTCGATATACCGGGGTCGTAGCTTGCCTTTCTTTCCAAATCTAAGTACACCTTTCATCGGTGATACTTTCAGAAACACTTTATCCCCAACTTGGAATTCTAAATCCATCCTCCTTATATCTGCATAGATCTTTTGTCGATCCTATGCTGCCTTTATTCTTGCACCGATCTTATCGATTACCTCGATCGTCCTTTCAACTATTTCTGGTCCTAAAACTCTCTTCTCTCTGACTTCATCCCAATGAATAGGGGATCTACATCTTTTACCATAGAGAGCTTCGTATGGTGCCATTCCAATAGCTGCTTGGAAACTGTTATTATAAGCGAACTCTACTAAAGGTAAGTATGACTCCCAATTACCTCCTAGATGCAAAACATATGTTCTCAGCATATCTTCCAAAGTTTGGATGGTCCTTTTAGACTAACCATCGGACTGAGGGTGATATGATGTACTAAAGTTCAGCTTCGTTCCCATAGCTCCTTGTAGACTTTTCCAAAATTTGGACATGAACCTTGGGTCTCTGTCAGACACAATGGATACAGGTACACTGTGCAATCTCACAACCTCTTTAATGTAAAACTGTGCCAATTGGTCTAAATTGAATGTCATTTTCACTGGAAGAAAATGAGCTAACTTCGTTAGTCGATCCACTAGTACCCATATAGCATTATTTCCTCTTGCTGACTTCGGGAATCCAACCACAAAGTCCATCGTGATATTTTCCCATTTCCATTCAGGTATATCTAGTGGATTTAACAATCTAGCTGGTTTTTGGTGTTCTGCCTTAACCTATTGACATACCATGCACTTCTGCACGTACAATCCTATACTTCTTTTCATATTTCTCCACCAAAATGTATCTCGAAGATCTCGATACATTTTCGTACCATCGGGATGTGCGGTGTACGGGGTGGAATGAGCTTCTTTTAATATCTCATTTCTCAAAGCTTCATCCTTAGGCACGCAAATTCTTCCTCTAAATACCAATGCCTGATCCTCAGCTATTCCAAAGTCCTTTTTCTTATCGGTACCAACTTCATTATTAATCTTCTGCAAAAATGAGTCTTTATTTTGTGCTTCTATAATTCGATCTCTAATAGTAGGTCGAATTATTAAAGCTGCTAGACGAGCAGTGACTTGTCCTAGTGTGGTAACCACTTCGATCTATAACTTTTCCAATTCCTTGACTAACTCCACTTGAGAGGTGGGTAGTGACGTCAATTGTCCCATTGATTTTCTACTTAGAGCATCGGCCACAACATTAGCCTTACCCGGATGGTAGTGAATAGTGCAGTCGTAATCGTTCACCAATTCCAACCATCGTCTTTGTCGCATATTCAATTCCTTCTGTGTGAAGAAATACTTGAGACTTTTGTGATCTGTGTAGATATCACACTTCCGTCCCTACAAGTAGTGTCGCCATATCTTCAAAGCGTGTACTACCGCTGCAAGTTCTAAATCATGCGTCGGGTAGTTCTACTCATGTTTCTTCAATAGTCTTGAAGCATAGGCTATCACTTTTCCATTTTGCATTAGTACACATCCCAATCCTCGCTTGGATGCGTCGCTGTATATAACAAACCCTTCCGTACCTTCAGGTATTGTTAATATAGGTGCTGATATCAACTTCTGCTTGAGTTCTTGAAATCTTTGTTCGCATTTTTCCATCCATCGGGATTTTACTCCCTTCCTTGTAAGCTGCGTCATTGGTCCAGCTATTTTGGAGAATCCTTCTATGAATCTCCTATAATATCCAGCCAATTCTAGAAAACTCCGTACTTCGCCAGCATTTGTTGGTGCTTTCCAGTTGGTTACTGCTTCTACTTTTGCTGGATCTACTTCAATCCCTTGGGCAGTAACTACATGTCCAAGAAATCCAACTCGTTCAAGCCAAAACTCGCACTTCTTGAATTTGGCATACAGCTTCTCCTTGTGTAATACCTCTAAGGCTATTCTCAAGTGCTCTTCATGTTGCTCCTTACTCTTGGAATATATCAGAATGTCATCGATGAAGAATACGACAAACTTATCCAAGTATTGATGAAAAACTCGATTCATCAGGTCCATGAACACTGTAGGTGCATTGGTAAGCCCAAACGGCATCACCGTAAAAACTCGTAGTGTCCATATCGAGTTCTAAAAGCTGTCTTACGTATATCCTTTGTCTCTACTTTCAGTTGATGGTATCCCAATCGTAAGTAGATCTTGGAAAATACCTTAGCTCCTTTCAGTTGATCTAACAGATCCTTGATCCTCGGGAGTGGGTACTTATTCTTGATGGTTAATCAATTTATCTCCCTATAATCGATGCACATCCTCATGCTTCCATCTTTCTTCTTTACAAACAACACCGGCGCACCCCATGGAGATACGCTTGGTCGTATGAAGCCCATATCTAGGAGTTCTTGCAACTGCTTCTTTAATTCTTGTAGTTCCTTTGGGGCCATTCGGCAGTTCATTAGCGTGCTTCAAATCAAATATGACTATGATTTCATCTATTTTTTGTTAAATGGTGTATTTTCAATCAAATTTGAGAAAAATTTCATCCGAAGTTTGTTCATTTGGTGCGTTTTGAAACAAATTTGACTAAAATTTCACATGGGTTTAGCTCATTGGCGAATTTTCAATCAAATTTAAATAAAATTTCACATGTGTTTTGTTCATTGGAATATTTCTAATCAAATTAGACTAAAATTTCACCTCTGTTCGGTTCATTGGCACATTTCCAATCAAATTTGAGAAAATTTTCATCCGCGTTGTTCGTCGACAGGTTTCCAGTAAAATTTGACTAAAATTTCTCATGAGTTTAGCTCATTGGCTCATTTTTAATCAAATTTGACTCAAATTTAAATTTGATTTTGGTCATTAGTGGCTTTTCAGTCAAATTTGACTAAAATTCAGCTTAGATTTAGTTCATTGGAGCGTTTTCAATCAAATTTGACTAAAATTTCATCAATGTTTTGCTCATCGACGGGTGTCCACTCAAATTTGATTAAAATTTCACCTCGACGTGTTTCTAACCAAATTTGACTAAATTTTCAGTTGAGTTTTGTCATTGGCGCATTTTCAATATAATTGTTCTAAAATTTCACATGGATATAGTTCTTTGGCACGTTTCCAATCAAATTTGACTAAAATTTCACTTGAGTTTTGTTCATTGGCGTGTTTCTAATCAAATTTGACTAAAATCTCACCTGAGTTTAGTTCATTAGCTCGTTTCCAATCCAATTTGACAAAAATCTCATCTTTATTTTGTTCGCCGGCAGGTTTCCAATCAAATTTGACTAAAATTTCTCATTAGTTTAGTTCATTGGCACATTTCAAATTTGACTCAAATTTAAATTCGATTTTGGTCATTAGTGGCTTTTCAGTCAAATTTGACTAAAATTCCGCTTCGGTTTAGTTCATTGGCACGTTTTCAATCAAATTTGACTAAAATTTCATCTACGTTTTGCTCATCGACAGGTTTCCAATCAAATTTGATTAAAATTTCCCTTGAATTTAGTTCATTAACACGTTTGCAATAAAATTTGACTAAATTTTCAGTTGAGTTTTATCATTGGCATATTTTCAACAGAATTTAACTAAAATTTCACATGACTTTAGTTCATTGGCAAGTTTCCAACTAAATTTGACTAAAATTTCACATGGATTTTGTTCATTGGCGTGTTTTTAATCAAATTTGGCTAAAATTTCAACTGGGTTTGGTTAATTGGTGGGTTTCCAATCAAATTTGACAAAAATTTCATCTGTCTCTTATTTATCGATAGGTTTCCGTACAAATTTGACTAAAATTTCTCATGGGTTTAGTTTATTGGCACATTTCCAATAAATTTTGACTGAAATTTCATCTGCATTTTATTGATCGACGTGTGTCTAAAACAAATTTGACTAAAATTTCACTTGAATTTAGTTCATTGGTGTGTTTCTAATCAAATTTGACTAAATTTTGAGTTGAGTTTTATCATTGGCACGTTTTCAATAGAATTTTACTAAAATTTCACATGGGTTTAGTTTTTTGGCGCGTTTTCAATCAAATTTTATTAAAATTTCACATGAGTTTTGTTCATTGGCGTGTTTCTAATCAAATTTGGCTAAACTTTCACTTAAGTTTGGTTCATTGGAGCGTTTCCAGGCAAATTTGACAATTTGTCTGCATTTTGTTCGTCAGCCGATTTTGTATCAAATTTGACTAAAATTTCTCATGATTTAGTTCATTGGCAGGTTTCCAATCAAATTTGACTCAAATCTAAATTTGATTTTGGTCATTAGTGGCTTTTCAGTCAAATTTGACTAAAATTTCGCTTCGATTTAGTTCATTGGCGCATTTTCAATCAAATTTGACTAAAATTTCATCTGCATTTTGCTCATCTACAGGTCTCCAATCAAATTTGACTAAAATTTCACTTGGGTTTAGTTCATTGATGCGTTTATAACAAAATTTGAATAAATTTTCAGTTGAGTTTTATCATTGGCGCGTTTTCAACAGAATTTGACTAAAATTTCACATGGTTTTAGTTCATTGGCACGTTTCCAACCAAATTTGACTAAAATTTCACCTGAATTTTGTTCATCGGCGTGTTTCTAATCAAATTTGACTAAAATTTCAACTGAGTTTAGTTAATTGGCGGGTTTCCAATCAAATTTGACAAAATTTATCCGTCTCTTATTTATCGATAGGTTTCCAGACAAATTTGACTAAAATTTCTCACGGGTTTGGTTCATTAGCATGTCTCCAACAAAATTTGATTGAAATTTCATTTGCATTTTATTCAACAGTGTGTTTCCAAAACAAATTTGACTAAAATTTCACTTGGATTTAGTTCATTAGTGCGTATCTAATTAAATATGACTAAATTTTGAGTTAAGTTTTATCATTAGCGCATTTCCAATAGAATTTTATTAAAATTTCACATTGATTTAGTTCTTTGGCGCGTTTCCAATCAAATTTGACTAAAATTTCACTTGCGTTTTCTTCATTAGTGTGTTTCTAATCAAATTTGACTAAACTTTCACTTGTGTTTGGTTCATTGGCGCGTTTCTAGTGAAATTTGACAAAAATTTATCTGCATTTTGTTCGTCGACAGGTTTCCAATCAAATTTGACTAAAATTTCTCGTGGGTTTAGTTCATTGGCACGTTTCCGATCAAATTTAATTCAAATTTAAATTTAATTTTGGTCATTAGTGGCTTTTCAGTCAAATTTGACTAAAATTTTACTTAGGTTTAGTTCATTGGCATGTTTTCAATCAAATTTAACTAAAATTTCATCTGCATTTTTCTCATCGACGGGTTTCCAATCAAATTTGACTAAAAGTTCACATGGGCTTAGTTCATTGATCCATTTGTAACAAAATTTGACTAAATTTTCAGTTGAGTTTTATCACTGGCGCGTTTTCAACATAATTTGACCAAAAATTCACATGGCTTTAGTTCATTGGCACGTTTTCAACAAAATTAGACTAAAATTTCACTTGAATTTTGTTCATTGGTGCATTTCTAATCAAATTTGGCTAAAATTTCAATTGAGTTTGGTTAGTTAGCGGGTTTCCAATCGAGTTTGATAAAAATTTCATCCGTCTCTTATTTATCGATAGGTTTCCAGACAAATTTGACTAAATTTCTCATCGTTTAGTTCATTGGCACATTTCAATTAAAAGTTGACTAAAATTTCATCTGCCTTTTATTCATAGGCATGTTTCCAAAGCATATTTGACTAAAATTTCGCCTGAATTTAGTCCATTGGCATGTATCTAATCAAATTTGACTAAATTTTGAATGAAGTTTTATCATTAGCGCGTTTTCCATAGAATTTTAGTAAAATTTCACATGGATTTAGTTCTTTGGCGCGTTTTCAATCAAATTTGACTAAAATTTCACCTGAATTTTGTTCATTAGCATGTTTCTTTTCAAATTTGACTAGAAATTTCACTTGAGTTTGGTTCATTGCCACCTTTCTAATCAAATTTGACAAAAATTTCATTTGTATTTTGTTCGTCGACAGGTTTCCAATCAAATTTGGTTGGAAACGTGCCAATGAACTAAAGCCATGTGAAATTTTGTCAAATGGCACTTTTTAAATCAAATTTGAGTAAAATTTCATCTAAATCTTGTTCATTGGTGGGCTTCCAATCAAATTTGACTAAAATTTCACACGAGTTCAGCTCATTGGCGCGTTTCAAATCACATTAAAATTTCACCTGGTTCTGTTGATTGGTGTGTTTCTAATCAAATTGATTAAAATTTTGCCTGAGTTTGGTTCATTGGTGTGTTTTCAATCAAATTTGACAAAAATTTCATCTGCGTTTTGTTTGTCGACAGCTTTTCAATCAAATTTGATAAAATTTCTCATAAGCTTAGTTCATTGGCGTGTTTCCAATCAAATTTGACCGAAATTTAAATCGATTTTCTTCATTAGTGGGTTTTCAATCAAATTTGGAAAAAATTCCGTTTAGGTTTAGTTCATTGGCCCGTTTTCAATCAAATTTGACTAAAATTTCGTCTGAAATTTCTTCATTAGCGCACTTCTAATAAAATATAACTACAATTTAGTTTCAATTTTGTTAAATGGCGCATTTTAAATCAAATTTAACTAAATTTTTAGTTGAGTTTTATCATTAGCACGTTTCCAATAGAATTTTACTAAAATTTCACATGGGTTTAGTTCTTTCATGTGTTTCAATCAAATTTGAATAAAATTTTGTCCGAATTTTGTTCATTGGTGCACTTCAAATCAAATATGACTGTAATTTCGTTGACGTTTTGTTAAATCATGCACTTTAAATTAAATTTGAGTAAAATTTCATCTGAATTTTGTTCATTGGTGCGCTTCCAATTAAATTTGACTAAAATTTCATATGGATTTAGTTAATTGGCGCATTTTCAATTAAAATTGACAATAATTTCACTTGAGTTTTGTTCATTAGCGTGTTTCTAATCAAATTTGACTAAAATTTCGTATGAATTTTGTTTATTTGCGCTCTTCAAATCAAACATGACTACAACTTCATCTGAGATTTGTGGAATTTCGCGTTTTAGATCAAATTTGAGTAAAATTTCATATGAATTTTATTCATTGGTGCGCTTCCAATCAAATTTGACTAGAATTTCACATGGGTCTAGTTTATTGGCGCGCTTCCAATCAAATTTGACTAAAATTTCACCTAGGTTTTGTTCATTTTGCGTGTTTCTAGTCAAATTTGACTAAATTTTGGGTTGGGTTTTATCATTGGCACGTTTCCAATAGAATTTTACTAAAATTTCACATGGGTTTAATTCTTTACCGCGTTTCCAAAAAAATTGACTAAAATTTCTTCTGAATTTTATTCATTGGCTCGCTTCAAATCAAATATGACTATAATTTTCATCTAAATTTTGTTAAATGGCGCATTTTCAATCAAATTTGAGTAAAATTTCATCCGAATTTCGTTCATTATTGCGCTTCCAATCAAATTTGACTAAAATTTCACATGAGTTTAGTTCATTGGTGCGTTTGCAATCAAATTTGACTAAAATGTCAACCGAGTTTTATTCATTGGTATGTTTCTAATCAAATTTTAACTAAAATTTCACCTGAGTTTGGTTTATTGGTGTGTTTCCAATCAAATTTGACAAAAATTTCATCTGCATCAATCAAATTTGACTAAAATTTCTCATGAATTTAGTTCATTGGCACGTTCTCAATCAATATGACTCAAATTTAAATTTGATTTTGGTCATTAGTGGGTTTTTAGTCAAATTTGACTAAAATTTTACATGGGTTTAGTTTTTTGGCATTTTTCCAATCAAATTTGACTAAAATTTCTTCTAAATTTTGTTCATAGGCACCCAACTGATCAAATATGATTATAATTTCATTTCAATTTTGTTTTAAATCAAATTTGAGTAAAATTTCATCTGAATTTTATTCATTGTTGGGCTTCTAATCAAATTTGTCTAAAATTTCACATGGGTCTAATTCATTGGCGCGTTTCCAAACAAATTTCATTAAAATTTGACCTGATTTTGTTCATTGGCGTGTTTCTAATCAAATTTGATTAAAATTTCACTTGAGTTTGGTTCATTGGCGTGTTTTCAATCAAATTTGACAAATTTCTCATGAGTTTAGTTCATTGGCACGTTTTCAATCAAATTTGACTAAAATTTAAATTGATTTTTTTCATTTGTGGTTTTTTAGTCAAAGTTGACAAAAATTCCGTTTAGGTTTAGTTCATTGGCATGTTTTCAATCAAATTTGACAAAAATTTCATCTGTATTTTGTTCATCGAAGGATTTCCATTCAAAGTTAACTAAAATTTCTAATGGGTTTAGTTCATTGGAGTATTTCCAATCAAATTTAACTCAAATTTAAATTTGGTTTTTTTCATTAGTGGATTTTCAGTCAAATTTTACTAAAATTCCACTTAGGTTTAGTTCATTGGCACGTTTTCAATAAAATTTGACTAAAACTTCATCTGCGTTTTGTTCATCGGGGGTTTCCACTCAAATTTGACTAAAATTTTATTTGAGTTTAGTTCCTTGGCGTGTCTGTAATCAAATTTGACTAAATTTTCAGTTGAGTTTTATCATTAGCTCGCTTCCAATAGAATTTTTCTAAAATTTCACATGGATTTAGTTTTTTCGCGCATTTCAATCAAATTTGACTGAAATTTCTTATGAATTTTGTTCATTGGCGTGCTTCAAATCAAATATGAATACAATTTCATTTGAGTTTTGTTAAATCGCACGTTTTAAATTAAATTTGAGTAAAATTTCATCTGAGTTTTGTTCATTGGCGTGTTTCTAATCCAATTTGACAAAAATTTCATTTGCATTTTGTTCGTCGGCAGGTTTCCAATCAAATTTGACTTAAATTTCTCATGAGTTTAGTTTATTGGCACGTTCCCAATCAAATTTGAATCAAATTTAAATTTGATTTTGGTCATTAGTGGCTTTTCAGTTAAACTTGACTAAAATTTCACATGGGTTTAGTTTTTTGGCGTGTTTCCAATCAAATTTGACTAAAATTTTGTCTAGATTTTGTTCACTGGGACCTTCTAATCAAATATGGCTATAATTTCATTTTATTTTTGTTAAATGGTGCGTTTTAAATCAAATTTGAGTAAAATTACATCTAAATTTTGTTCATTGGTGAGCTTCCAATCAAATTTCACTAAATTTCACATGGGTTTAGTTCATTGTCGCGTTTCCATTAAAATTTCACCTGGTTTTGTTCATTAGCATGTTTCTGATCAAATGTGATTAAAATTTCACCCGAGTTTGGTTTATTGGCGTGTTTTCAATCAAATTTGACAAAAAAATTCATCTGTGCTTTGTTTGTCGGCATGTTTTCAATTAAATTTGACTAAAATTTCTCATGAGTTTAGGTTATTGGCACATTTCCAATCAAATTTGACTAAAATTTAAATTGATTTTTTTTATTAGTGGGTTTTCAGTCAAATTTGATGAAAATTCCATTTTGGTTTAGTTTATTGGCACATTTTCAATCAAATTTGACTAAAATTTCATCTTTGTTTTGTTCATCGGTAGGTTTCCAATCAAACTTGACTAAAATTTCATCTGAGTTTAGTTCATTGGCGTGTTTGTAATCAAAATTGACTAAATTTTTAGTTGAGGCTTATCATTAGCACGTTTCCAATAGAATTTTACTAAAATTTCATATAGGTTTAGTTCTTTCGCACGTTTCAGTCAAATTTGACTAAAATTTCATCCGAATTTTGTTCATTGGCGCGCTTCAAATCAAATATGACTACAATAATATTTGAGTTTTGTTAAATCGCGTATTTTAAATTAAATTTGAGCAAAATTTCATCCGAATTTTGTTCATTGATGCGCTTCCAATTAAATTTGACTAAAATTTCATATGGGTTTAATTTATTAGCGTATTTCCAATCAAATTTGAATAAAATTTCATTACCATTTTGTTCATGGGGCGCTTCAAATCAAACATGACTACAATTTCATCTGAGTTTTGTGGAATGCCGAGTTTTAAATCAAATTTGAATAAAATTTCAAATCATTGGGGCTCTTCCAATCAAATTTGACTAGAATTTCACATGGGTTTACATTATTGGCGAGTTTCCCATCAAAACTGACTAAAATTTCACCTAAATTTTGTTCAGTTGGCATGTTTCTAGTCAAATTTGACTAAATTTTGAGTTGAGTTTTATCATTGGCGCGATTTCAATAGAATTTTACTAAAATTTCACAAGGGTTTAATTCTTTAGCACATTTTCAATCAAATTTGACTAAAATTTCTTCTAAATTTTGTTCATTGGCGCGCTTCAAATCAAATATGACTGTAATTTCATCTAAATTTTGTTACATGGCGCGTTTTCAATTAAATTTGAGTAAAATTTCATCCGAATTTAGTTCATTGGCATGTTTACCATCAAGTTTGACTATAATTTCACATGAGTTTAGTTCATTGGCATGTTTACCATCAAGTTTGACTATAATTTCACATGAGTTTAGTTCATTGGTGCGTTTGCCATCAAATTTGACTAAAATTTCACCTAAATTTTGTTCATTGGCATGTTTCTAATCAAATTTGACTAAAATTTCACCTAAATTTTGTTCATTGGCATGTTTCTAATCAAATTTGACTAAAATTTCACCTGAGTTTAGTTCATTTGCATGTTTCCAATCAAGTTTGATAAAAATTCCATCTGCGTTTTGTTTGTCGACAGGTTTTCAATCAAATTTGACTTAAATTTCTCATGAATTTAGTTTATTGAAGCATTTCCAATCAAATTTGACTAAAATTTAAATTTATTTTGTTCATTAGTGGGTTTTCTATCAAATTTGACAAAAATTTTGATTTAGGATTAGTTCATTGGCGTATTTTCAATCAAATTTGACTAAAATTTCATCTTTGTTTTGTTCATCGAGAGGTTTCTAATCAAATTTGATTAAAATTTCACCCAAGTTTAGTTCATTGGCATGTTTGTCATCAAATTTGACTAAATTTTCAGTTGAATTTTATCATTGGCGCATTTCCAATAGAATTTTACTAAAATTTCACATGGGTTTAGTTCTTTGGTGCGTTTCCACTGTTAATTTGACTAAAATTTCTTCTAAATTTTGTTCATTGGTACCCTTCTAATCAAATATGACTACAATTAAATGGGGCATTTTAAATCAAATTTGAGTAAAATTTCTCATGGGTTCAGTTCATTGGCATGTTTACAATCAAAATTGATTTTGTTTATTAGCGAGTTCCAATCAGATTTGACTAAAATTCCGCTTAAGTTTAGTTCATTGGTGCGTTTTCAATCAAACTTAACTAAGATTTCATCTGCATTTTGTTTATCAGGGCGTTTTCAATCAAATTTGACTAAAATTTCAGTTCATTGGCGTGTTTGTAATCAAATTTGACTAAATTTTTAGTTAGGTTCTATCATTGGCTCGTTTCCATTAGATTTTTACTAAAATTTTGCATGGGTTTAGTTCTTTGACGCATTTCCAATCAGATTTGACTAAAATTTCTTTAGAACTTTGTTCATTGGTGCCCTTCTAATCAAATATGACTACAATTTCCTCTGAATATCGTTAAATGGCGCGTTTTAGATCAAATTTGAATAAGACTTCATCTGCATTTTGTTCCTGGGCACGCTTCCAATCAAATTTAACTAAAATTTTCCATGGGTTTTGATGCGAACCCCGTTGCAATGGAAACTACGAAACCCACAACGAGATTGATGCGGAACCCAAGAACGCCAATACTAACCCGATTTTAGATCTTAAACCCCAAGAATTGAACCAAGAAACCCTAGATTAGCGAAGAACCTAAAACTCCTTGATTACAATTAAAAGAACCCACAATCCAATTATTTAGAACGCCACAAGAAATTGAATCTTGATAAGTTTCAAGATTGTTCAAGAAAAACAAGAAATTGAAAGAACAAATTTCTCTCTCTATAATATTAATCAAGCAAAAGTCAAAAGTCTTTACAATGAAAAATATTCTCCTATTTATACTAATGAGTAAAAACATCCAAAATCCATCAAATTATGGTAATAATTTGATTTCATAAGAATTCTATCGAAACTAGGAAATTCAGCCAAAATTGGAAAATTCGCCGAATTTTTGGCTTGTGCGGCCGCATGGTGTTTTGCCTGTACGGCCGTACAGGCATGTTTCCAGCCTCCGATTTTGTCGCTTGATAACAAATTGATCCAAGTTGATTCGACCTTCGACCCGAACATGAAAGTTGCTCCATTTTGAGTCCCAAACATGGTTCCATCAATGGTTTCTTGAACGAGCAATCCCATAGCTTGTTTCACTTGCTTTGCCCTTGATCGCGTCATTGTTCCACCATCAACTATCAACGGGTCTCGTCTCGCACTTGCCTTCATTAGGCTCGACTCCTGGATCATATCATCCCCTCCCTCTTCAAAAGGATTCGTCCTCGAATCTGAACCTGCATCAAACAAAGAGAAATCAAATACATTAAAAGTAGCTGAAACATTATACTCATTAGGTAAATCCACTTTGTATGCATTGTCATTGATTCTCTCGATGATTGAAACGGTTCATCGCCTCATGGTTGCAATTTTGACTTCCTCTGTTCTAGAAAACGCTCTTTTCTGAAATGCACCCAGACCCAATCTCCAGGCTCAAATGTAACACGTCTTCTTCCTTATTTTCTTTTGATGCAATCAACTTTCCTTTCTCTTCGATCTGCATCCTGACCTTTTCATGGAGTGTTTTCACCATCTCGGCTTTTCATTTCCCATCCAAGCTACCTCGTTCATGCACAGGCAAAGGCATTAAATCCATAGGTGTTAGTGGATTAAAACCACAAATAATTTCAAAAGGAGAAAACGAAGTAGTAGAATGTGTAGCTCAATTATATGCAAACTCTATAAATGGTAAACACTCTTTCCATGATTTTAGATTTTTATTGATCACTGTCCTAAGTAGTTGAGTCATAGTTTGTATAACGACCTCAGTTTGTCCATCTATTTGTGGGTGACAAGTTGTAGAAAATAATAACTTAGTTCCTAACTTACTCCACAGAACATGCCAAAAATGACTCAAAAACTTCACGTCCCTATCAGACACTATACTTTTAGGTACTCCATGTAATCGTACTATTTCCCTAAAGAATAAGTCTGCAATATTAGTAGTATCGTCAGTTTTATGACATGGTATGAAGTGCGCCATCTTACTAAACCTATCGACCACTACAAATATTGAATCCCGACCCCTTTTTGTCCTAGGCAAACCTAACACATAGTCCATAGATATGTCTACCCAAGGTTCACTAGGTACAGGCAAAGGAGTATACAAACCATGGGGTTGAACCTTAGACTTAGCCTTTTTACAAGTTATGCACTTTCCACATATTTGTTCTACGTCATGTCACATTTTAGGCCAATAAAAATGTTTCCTTAACATGTCAAAGTCTTTTGAACCCCGAAGTGTCCCATTAAATCACCCCCGTGTGCTTCCCTTACCAATAATTCACGAAAAGAACAATTAGGAATGCACAACTTATCTTTCCTAAACAAATATCCTTCATGCCTATATAATTTATCAAATGCACCTTTGTCACATGAAGCATAAATACTAGAAAAATCATAATCAGATTCATACATTCGCTTAATACGTTCGAAACCAAGTAATTTAGTACTTAATGAATTTAAAAGCACGTACCTTCAAGACAACGCATCAGCAACTATATTTTCGTTACCTTGTTTGTACTTGATGACGTAGGGAAATGTCTCGATAAACTCCATCCATCTCGCATGTCTTTTGTTCAACTTACCTTGACCTCGCAAATGCTTTAAAGATTCACGATCAGCGTGTATCACGAATTCCTTTGGCCATAAGTAATGCTGCCAAGTCTCCAATGCTCGAACAAGTGAATACAGCTCCTTGTCATATGTCGGATAATTCAATGCTGCCCCACTCAACTTTTCGCTAAAGTAAGCAATAGGTCTCCTTCCCTGCATTAACACTGCTCATATACCTATTCCTGATGCATCACACTCAGTTTCGAATGTTTTATCAAAATTTGATAATGCCAAAACAGGTGCTTTACATAGCTTATCCTTAATTGTGTTAAATGCAATTTCTTGAGATTCTCCCCAATGGAAACCTACACTCTTCTTTACTATTTCAGTCAATGGTGTGGTGATGGTGCTAAAATCTCTTACAAATCGCCTATAAAAACTAGTCAATCCATGAAAACTCCTAACTTCAGTTATAGTCTTAGGTGTTGGCCATTCTTTAATAGCTTTTATCTTTTCTTCATCGACTTCCACCCCGTTAGCACTAACCACAAATCCTAGGAAAACAACTCTATCCATGCAAAATGTGCACTTTTTGAAATTAGCATACAGTTGTTCCTTTCACAACATAACAAGCACACAATTTAAATGTTCTAAATGCTCATCTAGGTTTTTGCTATAGATTAAGATGTTATCAAAATAAACAACAACAAATCTCCCAATAAAAGTACGCAAAACATGGTTCATTAAACTCATAAAAGTGCTCGGTGCATTAGTGAGTCCAAACGGCATAACTAACCATTCATACAATTCATACTTAGTCTTAAATGCAATTTTCCATTCATCACCCTCCCGCATGCAAATTTAATGATACCCACTCTTAAGATCAATCTTACTAAAAACGCAAGCACCATGCAACTCATCAAGCATATCATCTAGCCTAGGTATTGGGTGACGATACTTTACCATGATATTGTTGATAACTCGACAATCCACGTACATTCTCCAAGTCCCGTCCTTCTTAGGCACTAGTAAAACAGGTACAGTACACGGACTCATGCTCTCCCTGACATAACCTTTGCTCATCAACTCCTCCACTTGCTTTTGAAGCTCCTTCGTCTCCTCGGAATTGCTTCGTTAAGCTGGTCGATTCAGTATGACAGCTCCAGGTACAAAGTCAATCTGGTGCTCGATGCCTCTGATTGATGGCAATCCACTTGGCATCTCCTCAGGAAACATATTGTCAAACTCCTGCAAAAAAGACTTAACCAAAACTAGGGAGGGATGTGTTAGAATCCTCAAAATTGAGGAGGGACTCCTTGTACACTAACAATATCATTTGCCTATTATCGTTGATAGCCTTTTTCAACTCACTCTCTTTTGCATAGAAGTTGATCTTTGGCTTTTCTCTCCGCTCAGCTGACTCTTTTTCTCTCCTCTCAACTGACTCCTTTTCTCTCCACTCATGTGGCTTCTCTCTTTTTTCTCCACTCTCAGCCACCTCACTATTTTCTCTCTTATTGACGGTTTCACTGCCTCTCCTTTTTCCTGACTCTCTTATTCTCTCGTCTTCCTCACTTTTCAGCTTGATTTAATCTCCATACACTTGTGCCGATGTTAATGGCGCAAGAGTAACACTTGACAAAGCTATAAAGATTCCTATATCCATCATGTGTGACACTTCTATCATATTGCCATGGTCTTCATAACAAGATATGACCCATGTGCATAGGCACCACATCACATAAGACTTTGTCACTATAACTCTCAATTGAGAAATTAATTAAAAACTCTTCTATTCACCCTAACTTCCCCACTTTCATTCAACCATTGCAACTTATAAGGCCTAGGGTGTCTTAACAATGCTAGTCGTAATTTCTCAACTAAAGTTGTGCTAGCTACATTCGTGCAACTCCCACCATCAATAATCATATTAGAGACCTTATTGTTGACGTAACAACGTGTATGGAATATATTTTCTCCCTACTGCTCCGAATCATCCACTTTGACTTGAGTGTTAAGAGCTCTCCTTGACACCAACGATTCCCCAATAGCAAACTCCAATTTTTCTTCTTCTTCAACGTCCTCCAATGTAGGCATGTCCTCAAACTCCCCTTCACTTTCACTCACCACCTCTCCATTATCCAACAACACCATTACCCATTTATTTGGGCATTGAGAAGCAATGTGTCCTGACCTCAAGCATCTGAAACACTTGATGTCTCGATTTCTTGATGGTTGAAAATATGTTTTGGGTGTTGTTTTGCTAGCACTTTCTTCTTTCCCTTTCTGTCACTCATTCCTACCTTTAGGTACAGCTTTATCATCTTTATTGTTGTTGTTCCACCCTGGCTTCCAAGATGGATTAACACTCAAAGTTCCTAACGGTTGCCTAACTGCCCTTTCCTCTTCAGTTGTCTCTCTACCTTCATAGCCACATGCAACATGTCTTCCAACTCCACATAATGTTGCAATCCACTACATTGGCAATTTCCCTATTCAACCCATTCAAGAATCGTGCCTTGGTAGCCTCCCGATCCTCCACCACATTGGCCCTAATCATGAGTATTTCTATCTCCTTATGATAGTCCTTTACACTTTTCGACCCTTGATATAGACCTTGCAGTTTTTTATGGATCTCTCGATAATAGTGGCTAGGAACAAACCTCTTTCTCATCAATGACTTCAATTCCTCCCAAGTGCTGATTGGTCTTCCCTCACTCCTATGTTGTGAAGTAATCACTTGATCCCACCATGAAATTGCATAGTCACTAAACTCCAAAATTGCTAACTTTACCTTTTTCTCCTCCGAGTAGTTATAACACTCGAAGATCATTTCAACCTTCCTTTCCTACTCCAGGTATGCCTCGGGATCACTCCTTCCTTTGAATGAAGGAATTGTCATTTTTATATTTCCCAAGTTTCCATCCAACTCCTCCCCACGATCATTCCAACCCCATCTGTCGAACCTATCGCTTCTATTCCTCATCCTTCCCATCTCAACACTGTGAAATTCATCTTCGCCCATGTCACTCCCATATCCATACTCCTCTCATCTTTCCCTCCTAGGCTTCCATCTATCCGGTCCTCTGGCATTAGATACGTCCATTCAATACCCCTGACTAAGATTAGCCACTGACGTGTCTAATCTATTCATCCAAGCCTCCTGCTTCTCCAACCTATCTCTCACATCTCCAAACGCCCTCTCAAACCTCTGTACCAAATCATCCGATGCATTGCTATTATTGCCTTGTCGGCTTGAATTTGATTCTGCCCTTTCTGACATCCTAACACTAAAAATTTTATTTTACTGCCTCACCAAAAGTCACTCGAAAACACACAAGGGCTTTTACCCTCTATTAAGCTCACCTCTCTGCCTTTTACCACTCAGTTCTTTCAACAATTGCTTCTAAGAACAATCAATGAACTCAATCAATCAATCAATTCGTGTAAAATTTCCCAAATCGGATGTGACTCAATAATTGTAACAAAGCACTCAAAGAAAACTTTTTAAACTTGACTTGAATTGAAGGAATGGAATGATTCAATGTGTCCAAGTAATTTAGAAACGATATTGAATAATAAAAGTTGGTATTTGACGGATCAATAATATTTAACAAATTTTTTTTACTGTACGGATGAACAGTAAATTTTTTTTCAGATCCGAAAATCAATAACAAAACCAACAAAGAAAATGAAAACTGATCCAGAAATGGAATTTGAAGATTTTTGATGAAACTTTTGGATCAAAGGATCAAGAAAGCCTTCTGGACACAAGAACATAAGGAATTGAAAGAAAAAAAAATTAGAAAACAAAGTATAAAACCTGATTAAATTGGAGCCAAAGCTCTGATACCAATCGATGTGAACCCCGTAGCAATGGAAACTACGAAACCCACAACGAGATTGATGTGGAATCCAAGAACGCCAATACTAACCCAGTTTTGGATCTTGAACCCCAAGAATTGAACCAAGAAACCCTAGATTAGCGAAGAACCTAAAACCCCTTGATTACAATTAAAAGAACCCACAATCTGATTGTTTAGAACGTCACAAGAAATTGAATCTTGATAAGTTCCAAGATTGTTCAAGAAGAACAAGAAATTGAAAAAACAAATTTCTCTCTCTATAATATTAATCAAACAAAAGTCAAAAGTCTTTACAATGAAAAATATTCTCCTATTTATACTAACGAGTAAAAATGTCCAAAATTCATCAAATTATGGTAATAATTTGATTTCATAAGAATTCTATCGAAACTAGGAAATTCAGCCAAAATGGGAAAATTTGCCAAATTTTTTACTTGTGCGACCGCATGGTGTATTTCCATGTGGTCGCATGGTTCAACAAGAATTGGTGTTTTGATTTTCAGTATGCCACCGTGTGGCTACATGGTGTTTTGCCTGTGCGGCCAGGCTTGTTTTCAGCCTCCGGTCTCGTCGCTTGATAACAAATTGATCCAAGTTGATTCGGCCTTCGACCCGAACATAAAAGTTGCTCTATTTTGAGTCCCGAACATGGTTCCATCAATGGTTTCTTGAACGAGCAATCCCATCGCTTGTTTCACTTGCTTTTCCCTTGATCGCGCCATTGGTCCGCCATTAACTATCAACGGGTCTCGTCTCGCACTTGCTTTCGTCGGGCTCGACTCCTGGATCATATCAGGTTTAGTTCATTGGTGCTTTCCAATCAAAGTTGACTAAGATTTCAAATGGTTTTGTTCATTGGCGTGTTTCTAATAACATTGGACAAAAATTTCATCTGTGTTTTTTTCATCGGCGGGTTTCGCATCAAACTTGACTAAAATTTCTCATGAGTTTAGTTTATTGGCACGTTTCCAATCAAATTTGGCTCAAATTTAAATTTAACTTTGTTCATCAGTGGGTTTTCAGTCAAATTTGACTAGAATTTCGCTTCGATTTAGTTCAATGGCGCATTTTCAATCAAATTTGACCAAAATCTCATCTGCGTTTTGTTCATCGACGAGTTTCCAATCAAATTTGACTAAAATTTCACTTGGGTTTAGTTTATTAACATGTTTGTAATCAAATTTGACTAAATTTTTAGTTGAGTTTTATCATTGGCACGTTTCCAATAGAATTTTACTAAAATTTCACATGGGTTTAGTTTTTTGGCGCATTTCCATTGTTAATTTGACTAAAATTTCTTCTAATTTTTTTCATTGGCACCCTTCTAATCAAATATGACTACAATTTCATCTTAATTTTGTTAAATGGCGAGTTTTAAATCAAATTTGAGTAAAGCTTCTCATGGGTTCAGCTCAGTAACACATTTTCAATCAAATTTGATTTTATTCATTAGCGGGTCCCAATCAAATTTTGACTAAAATTTAACTTAGGTTTAGTTAATTGGCAAGTTTTCAATCAAATTTGACTAAAATTTTATCTTCATTTTGTTCATCGAGGTGTTTCCAATCAAATTTGACAAAAATTTCACTTGGGTCTCGTTCATTGGTGTGTTTGCAATCAAATTTGACTAGATTTTTAGTTGAGTTTTATCATTGGTGCATTTCCAATAGAATTTTACAAAAATTTCACATGGGTTTAGTTCTTTAGCGTGTTTTCAATCAAATTTGACTAAAATTTCTTCTGAATTTTGTTCATTGGGGCCCTTATAATCAAATATGACTACAATTTCATCTGAATTTTGTTAAATGGCACATTTTAAATCAAATTTGAGTAAAATTTCACCTTTATTTTGTTTATTGGTACGCTTCTAATCAAATTTGACTAAAATTTCATAAATGTTTAGTTCATTCGTGCTTTCCAATCAAATTTGACTTAAATTTCACCTGGTTTTGTTCATTGCCCTGTTCCTAATCAAATTTGACTAAAATTTCACCGGAGTTTGGATCACTGGCCCGTTTCCAATCAAATTTGACAAAAATTTCATCTGCGTTTTGTTCGTTGGCAGGTTTCCCATCAAATTTGACTAAAATTTCTCATGAATTTTGATTCATCTACACGTTTCCAATAAAATTTGCCTCAAATTTAAATTTGACATTGTTCATTAGTAGGTTTTCAATCAAATTTGACCAAAATTCCTCTTAGATTTTGTTCATTGGCCCTTTTTCAATCAAATTTGACTAAAATTTCACCTGTATTTTGTTCATCGACGGGTTTCCAATCAAATTTGACTAAAATTTCACCTGGGATTAGTTCATTGACATGATTGTAATCAAACTTGACTAAATTTTCAATTGAGTTTTATCATTGGCTCATTTCCAATAGAATTTTACTAAAATTTCACACGGGTTTATTTTTTTACGCTTTTCTAATTAAATTTGACTAAAATTTCGTCTGGAATTTTTTCATTGGCCCCCTTCTTGTCAAATATGACTACAATTTCATTTGAATTTTGTTAAATGGTGCATTTTAAACCTTATTTGAGTAAAATTTCTTGTAAATTTTTTTCATTGGTGCGCTTCCAATCAAATTTGACTAAAATTTCACATAGGTTTAGTTCATTGGTACGTTTCCAATCAAATTTGACTAAAATTTCACATGGGTTTAGTTCATTGGCATGTTTCCAATCAAATTTGATTAAAATTTCACCTGAGTTCGGTTTATTGGTGCGTTTCCAATCAAATTTGACTAAAATTTCACATGGGTTTAGTTCATTGGCATGTTTCCAATCAAATTTGATTAAAATTTCACCTGAGTTCGGTTTATTGGTGCGTTTCCAATCAAATTTGACTAAAATTTCACATGGGTTTAGTTCATTGGCATGTTTCCAATCAAATTTGATTAAAATTTCACCTGAGTTTGGTTTATTGGCGCGTTTTCAATCAAATTTGACAAAAAATTCATTTGCATTTTTTTCATCGAAGGATTTCCATTCAAATTTGACTAAAATTTCTCATGGGTTTAGTTCATTGGCGCATTTTCAATCCAATTTAACTCAAATTTATATTTGGTTTTTTTCATTAGCGGGTTTCCAGAATTTTACTAAAATTCCGCTTAGGTTTAATTCATTGGCGCGTTTTCAATAAAATCTGACTAAAGTTCCATCTGCGTTTTGTTCATTCGCGGGTTTCCAATCAAATTTGACTAAAATTTTATCTGGGTTTAGTTTTTTGGTGTGTCTGTAATCAAATTTGACTAATTTTCCAGTTGAGTTTTATCATTAGCATGCTTCCTATAGAATTTTACTAAAATTTCCATGGTTTTAGTTTTTTCATGCATTTCAATCAAATTTGGTTGAAATTTCTTCTCAATTTTGTTCATTGGGGCGCTTCAAATCATATATGAATACAATTTCATTTGGGTTTTGTTAAATCGCACCTTTTAAACTAAATTTGAGTAAAATTTCACCCAAATTTTGTTCATTGGCGTGTTTCTAATCAAATTTGACTAAAATTTCACACGAGTTTAGTTCATTGGCACGTTTCCAATCAAATTTGACAAAAATTTCATCTGCATTTTGTTCGTCAGTAGGTTTCCAATTAACTTTGACTAAAATTTCTCATGAGTTTGGTTCATTGGAACGTTCCCAATCAAATTTGACCCAAATATAAATTTGATTTTGGTCATTGGTGCCTTTTCAATCAAATTTGACTAAAATTTCATGTGGGTTTAGTTTTTTGGCGTGTTTCCAATAAACTTGACTAAAATTTCTTCTGAATTTTGTTCATTGGCACCCTTCTAATCAAATATGACTATAATTCATTTCAATTTTGTTAAATGGTGTGTTCTAAATCAAATGAGTAAAATTTCATCTGAATTTTGTTCATTGGTGGGCTTCCAATCAAATTTTACTAAAATTTCACATGGGTTTAGTTCATTGGCACGTTTCCAATCAAATTTCATTAAAATTTCACCGGATTTTGTTCATTAGCGTGTTTCTAATCAAATTTGATTAAAATTTCACCCGAGTATAGGTCATTGGTGTGTTTTCAATTAAATTTGACTAAAATTTCATCTACGTTTTTTTTGTCGACGAGTTTTCAATCAAATTTGAATAAAATTTCTCATGAATTTAGTTCATTGGTGCGTTTCCAATCAAATTTGACTAAAATTTAAATTGATTTTGTTCATTAGTGGGTTTTCAATCAAATTTGACGAAAATTCTGTTTAGGTTTAGTTCATTGGCACGTTTTCAATCAAATCTAACTAAAATTTCATCTTTGTTTTGTTCATTGGCAGGTTTCCAATCAAACTTGACTAAAATTTCACCTGGATTTAGTTCATTGGCATGTTTGTAATCAAATTTGACTAAATTTTCAATTGAGTTTTATCATTAGTGGATTTCCAATAGAATTTTACTAAAATTTCACATGGGTTTTGTTCTTTCACGCATTTAGATCAAATTTGACTAAAATTTTGTCCGAATTTTGTTCATTGGTGCGCTTCAAATAGAATATGACTACAATTTCATTTAAGTTTTATTAAATCGCGCGTTTTAAATTAAATTTGAGTAAAATTTCACCTGAGTTTTGTTCATTAGCGTGTTTCTAATCAAATTTAACTAAAATATCACTTGAATTTGGTTCATTGGCGTGTAAAATTTCACCTGAGTTTTGTTCATTAGCGTGTTTCTAATCAAATTTAACTAAAATATCACTTGAATTTGGTTCATTGGCGTGTTTTCAGTCAAATTTGACAAAAATTTCTCATGAATTTTGTTCATTGGCGCATTTCCAATCAAATTTGACTAAAATTTAAATTGATTTTGTTCATCAGTGGGTTTTTAGTCAAATTTAACGAAAATTCCATTTAGGTTTAGTTCATTAGTGCGCGTTTTAAATCAAATTTGAGCAAAATTTCATATGAATTTTATTTATTGCTGCGCTTCCAATCAAATTTGACTACAATTTCACATGGGTTTAGTTTATTGGCGCGTTTCCAATCAAATTTGACTAAAATTTCACCAGAGTTTTGTTCATTTGGCATGTTTCTAGTCAAATTTGACTAAATTTTGAGTTGAGTTTTATCATTTGCGCGTTTCCGATAGAATTTTACTAAAATTTCACATGGATTTAATTCTTTAGCGCGTTTTCAATCAATTTTGACTAAAATTTCTTCTAAATTTTGTTCATTGGGGCGCTTCAAATCAAATATGACTACAATTTCATCTAAATTTTGTTAAATGGGGCATTTTGAATCAAATTTGAGTAATATTTCATCCGAATTTTATTCTATGGTGCGCTTCCAATCAAATTTGACTAAAATTTCACATAAGTTTAGTTCATTGGCACATTTCCAATCAAATTTGACTAAAATTTCACCTGAGTTTTATTCATTGGCATGTTTCTAATCAAATTTGACTAAATTTTTACCTTAGTTTGGTTCATTGGCACGTTTCCAATCAGATTTGACAAAAATTTCATCTGTGTTTCATTTGTCGAAAGGTTTACAATCAAATTTGACTAAAATTTCTCATGAGTTTAGTTTATTGGCACGTTTCCAATCAAATTTGACTAAAACTTAAATTGATTTTGTTCATTAGTGGGTTTTTAGTCAAATTTGACAAAAATTATGTTTAGTTTTAGTTTATTGGCACGTTTACAATCAAATTCGACAAAATTTTCATTTTCGTTTTGTTCATTGAGAGTTTTCCAATCAAATTTGACTAAAATTTCACCTGGGTTTAGTTCATTAACGTGTTTGTCATCAAATTTGACTAAATTTTCAGTTAAGTTTTATCATTGGCACATTTCCGATAGAATTTTACTAAAATTTCACATGATTTTAGTTCTTTGGCGTGTTTCCACTGTTAATTTGACATAAATTTCTTTTGAATTTTGTTCATTGGCACCCTTTTAATCAAAAATGACTATAATTTCCCCTGAATTTTTTTAAATGGCGCATTTTAAATCAAATTTAAGTAAACTTTCACATGGGTTCAGTTCATTGGCACGTTTCCAATCAAAATTGATTTTGTTCATTAGCGGATTCCAGTCAAATTTGACTAAAATTTCGCTTAAGTTTAGTTCATTGGCGAGTTTCAATCAAATTTGACTAAAATTTCATCTGCATTTTGTTCATTGGGGGGCTTCCAATCAGATTTGACTAAAATTTCACCTAGATCTAGTTCATTGGCGTGTTTGTAATCAAAATTGACTAAATTTTTAGTTGAGTTTTTATCATTTGCGCGTTTCCAATAGAATGTTGCTAAAATTTCGCATGGGTTTAAATCTTTGGCGCGTTTCCAAATAAATTTGACTAAAATTTGTTCAAAAATTTTTTCATTGGTGCCCGTCTAATCAAAAATGACAACAATTTCATCTAAATTTCGTTAAATGGCGCATTTTAAATCAAATTTGAGTAAAATTTTATCTGGATTTTGTTCATTGGTACGCTTCCAATCAAATTCGACTACAATTTCATAAGGGATTAGTTCATTGGTGCTTGCCAATCAAATTTGACTAAGATTTCAAATCGTTTTGTTCATTAGCATGTTTCTGATCAAATTTGACTAAAATTTCACCGGAATTTGGTTCACTGGCGCATTTTCAATCAAATTTAACCAAAATTTCATTTGCATTTTGTTCATCGACAAGTTTCTAACAAATTTGACTAAAATTTCTCATGAGTTTGGTTCATTGACGCGTTTCCAATCAAATTTGGCTCAAATTTAAATTTGACTTTGTTCATTAGAGGGTTTTCAATCAAATTTGACTAAAATTCTACTTTGATTTAGTCCAATGGCACATTTTCAATTAAATTTGACTAAAATTTCATTTGCGTTTTGTTCATCGGCAGGTTTCCAATCAAATTCGACCAAAATTTCACCTGGGTTTAGTTTATTGACGTGTTTGTAATCAAGTTTGACTAAATTTTCAATTGAGCTTTATCGTTGGCACATTTCCAAATGAATTTTACTATAATTTCACATGGGTTTAATTCTTTGGCGTGTTTCCACTATAATTTGACTAAAATTTCTTCTGAATTTTGTTCATTGGCACCATTCTAATCAAATATGACTACAATTTCATCTGAATTTTTTTAAATGCCCATTTTAAATCAAATTTGAGTAAAATTTCTCATGGGTTCAATTCATTGGCTCGTTTCCAATCAAAATCGATTTATTTCACTAGCGGTTTCCAGTCAAATTTGACTAAGATTCTGCTTAGGCTTAGTTCATTGGCGCGTTTTCAATCAAATTTGACTAAAATTTCAACTGCATTTTGTTCATCAGGGGTTTCCAATAAAATTGGACTAAAATTTCACCAAGGTCTAGTTCATTGGCGTGTTTGTAATCAAATTTGACTAAATGTTTAGTTGAGTTATATCATTGACGCATTTCCAATAGAATTTTACAAGAATTTTACATGGGTTTAGTTCTTTGGCACGTTTTCAATTAAATTTGACTAAATTTCTTTCAGAATTTTGTTCATTGGTGCCCTTCTAATCAAATATCACGACAATTTCATCTGAATTTAGTTAAATGGCGCATTTTAAATCAAAGTAAAATTTCACCTGAATTTGTTCATTGGTACGCCTCCAATCAAATTTGACTAAAATTTCACACGGGTTTAGTTCATTGGTGCTTTCCAATCAAATTTGACTAAAATATCACCTGGTTTTGTTCATTGGCCTGTTTCTAATCAAATTTGACTAAAATTTCACCAGAGTTTGGTTCACTAATGCGTTTCCAATCGAATTTGACAAAAATTTCATTTGCATTTGGTTCGTCGGTCGATTTTCCATCAAATTTGACTAAAATTTCTCATGAGTTTGATTTATTTGCTCATTCCCAATCAAATTTGACTCAAATTTAAAGTTGACTTTGTTCATTAGAGGGTTTTCAGTCAGATTTGACTAAAATTTCGCTTAGATTTTGTTCATTGGCTCGTTTTCAATCAAATTCGACAAAAATTTCAACTGCATTTTGTTCATCGATGGGTTTCCAATCAAATTTAACTAAAATTTCACCCGAGTTTAGTTCATTGACGTGTTTGTAATCAAATTTGACTAAATTTTCAGTTGAGTTTTATCATTGGCACGTTTCTAATAGAATTTTACTAACATTTCACATGGGTTTATTTTTTTACGCATTTTCAATCAAATTTGTTTGTTGGCACCCTTCTAGTCAAATATGACTACAATTTCATTTTAATTTTGTTAAATGGAGCGTTTTAAATCAAATTTAAGTAAAATTTTATATGAATTTTGTTCATTGATGCGCTTCCAATCAAATTTGACTAAAATTTCACAGGGGTTTAGTTTATTAGTGCATTTCCAATCAAATGTCATTAAAATTTCACTTGGTTTTGTTCATTGGCGTGTTTCTAATCAAATTTGATTAAAATTTCCCCTGAATTTAGCTTATTGGCGTGTTTTCAATCAAATTTTATAAAAATTTCATTTGCGTTTTGTTCATCGAAGGATTTCCATTCAAATTTGACTAAAATTTCTCATGAATTTAGTTCAATGGCGCATTTCCAATCAAATTTAACTCAAATTTATATTCGATTTTTATCATTAGCGGGCTTCCAGTCAAATTTTACTAAAATTTCGCTTAGATTAAGTTCATTGGCATGTTTTCAATAAAATTTGACTACAATTTCATTTGTGTTTTGTTCGTCAACGGGTTTCCACTCAAATTTGACTAAAATTTCATCTGAATTTAGTTTCTTGGCATATTTGTAATCAAATTTAACTAAATTTTTAGTTGAATTTTATCATTAGCGCGTTTCCAATATAATTTTACTAAGATTTCCCATGGATTTAGTTTTTTCGCGCGTTTCAATCAAATTTGACTGAAATTTTGTTTGGATTTTGTTTTTAGCGCGCTTCAAATCAAATATGAATACAATTTAATTTGAGTTTTGTTAAGTCATGCATTTTAAATTAAATTTGAGTAAAATTTCATCTGACTTTTGTTCATTAGCGTGTTTGTAATCAAATTTGACTAAAATTTCACATGATTTTGGTTTATTGGCTAATTTGCAGTCGAATTTGTCAAAAATTTCATACGCATTCTGTTTGTCGGTAGGTTTCAAATGAAATTTGACTAAAATTTCTCATGAGTTTAGTTCATTTGCACGTTTCCAATCAAATCTAACTCAAATTTAAATTTGATTTTTGTCATTAGTGCTTTTCAGTCAAACTAGTCTAAAATTTCATATGGGCTTAGTTTTTTGGCGTGTTACCAAACAAATTTAACTAAAATTTCGTTTGAATTTTGCTCATTGGCACCTTCTAATTAAATATGACTATAATTTCATTTCAATTTTTTTAAATGGTGCGTTTTAAATCAAATTTGAGTAAAATTTCCATCTAAATTTTGTTTATTGATGGGCTTCCAATCAAATTTCACTAAAATTTCACATGGGTTTAGTTTATTGGCACGTTTCAAATCAAATTTCATTAAAATTTCTTCTAGTTTTTTTCATTGGCGTGTCTTTAATCAAATTTGATTAAAATTTAACCCGAGTTTGGTTCATTGGCATGTTTTCAATCAAATTTGACAAAAAATTCATCTGCATTTTGTTTGACGGCAGCTTTTCAATCAAATTTGACTAAAATTTCTCATGAGTTTAGTTCATTGGTGCATTTCCAATCAAACTTGACTAAAATTTAAATTTATTTTGTTCAATAGTTTTCAGTCAAATTTGATGAAAATTTCATTTAGGTTTAGCTCATTAGCATGTTTTCAATCAAATTTGACTAAAACTTCATCTTTTTTTTGTGCATCGGCGGGTTTCCAATCAAACTTGACCAAAATTTCACTTGAGGTTAGTTCATTGGCATGTTTGTAATCAAATTTGACTAAATTTTCAGTTGAGTTTTATCATTAACCCGTTTTCAATAAAATTTTACTAAAATTTCACATAGGTTTAGTTCTTTCGCGCATTTCAATCAAATTTGACTAAAGCCTCGTCCGAATTTTGCTCATTGACACGCTTCAAATTAAATATGACTACGATTTCATTTGCGTTTTGTTAAATCGTGCATTTTAAATTAAATTTGAGTAAAATTTCATCGGAATCTTGTTCATTGGTGCGCATCCAATTAAATTTGACTAAAATTTCACATAGGTTTAGTTCATTGGCGCGTTTCCAATCAAATTCGTCTGCATTTTGTTCATTGGCGCTCTTCAAATCAAACATAACTACAATTTCATCTGAGTTTTGTGGAATGCTGTGTTTTAAATCGAATTTGAGTAAAATTTCATATTAATTTTATTCATTGGTGCGCTTCCAATCAAATTTGACTAGAATTTCATGTGGGTTTAGTTTATTGGCGCATTTCCAATCAAATTTGACTAAAGTTTCACCAGGGTTTTGTTCATTTGGCATGTTTCTAGTCAAATTTGACTAAATTTTGAGTTGAGTTTTATCATTGGCGCGTTTCCAACAGAATTTTACTAAAATTTCATATGGGTTTAATTCTTTAGCAAAATTTCAATCAAATTTGGCTAAAATTTCTTCTAAATTTTGTTCATTGACACGCTTCAAATCAAATATGACTGTAATTTAATCTAAATTTTGTTAAATGGTGCATTTTCAATCAAAGTTGAATAAAATTTCATCTGAATTTTGTTCATTGGTGCGCTTCCAATCAAATTTGACTAAAATTTCACATGAGTTTAGTTTATTGGCGCATTTCCAATCAAATTTGACTTAAATTTCGCCTGAGTTTTGCTTATTGGCATGTTTCTAATCAAATTTGACTAAAATTTCACATGAATTTGGTTCATTGGCGCGTTTCTAATCAAATTTGATAAAAATTTCATCTGCATTTTGTTCGTCGATAAGTTTTCAGTCAAATTTGACTAAAATTTCTCAAGAGTTTAGTTTACTGGCGCATTTCCCATCAAATTTCACTAAAATTTAAATTGATTTTGTTCATTAGGGGGTTTTCAATCAAATTTGACGAAAATTCCACTTAAGTTTAGTTCATTGGCGCGTTTTCAATCAAATTTGTCTAAAATTTCATCTTCGTTTTGTTTATCGACAGGTTTCCAATCAAATTTGACTAAAATTTCACTTGGGTTTAGTTCATTGGCATGTTTGTCATCAAATTTGACTAAATTTTCAATTGAGTTTTATCATTGGCGCATTTTCAATAGAATTTTACTAAAATTTCACATGGTTTAGTTCTTTGGCACATTTTCAATGTTAATTTGACAAAAATTTCTTCCGAATTTTGTTCATTGGCACCCTTCTAATCAAGTAGACTACTGTTTCATCTAAATTTTTTTTAAATGACGTGTTTTAAATCAAATTTTAGTAAAATTTCTCATGGGTTCAGTTCACCGGCATGTTTCCAATCAAAATTGATTTTGTTCATTAGCGGGTTCCAGTCAAATTTGACAAAAATTTCGTTTAGGTTTAGTTCATTGGTGCCTTTTCAATCAAATTTGACTAAAATTTTACCTGGGTCCAGTTCATTGGTGTGTTTGTAATCATATTTGACCAAATTTTTTGTTGAGTTATATCATTTGCACGTTTCCAATAGAATTTTACTAACATTTCGCATGGGTTTAGTTCTTTGGCGCATTTCCAATCAAATTTGACTAAAATTTCTTCAAATTTTTGTTCATTGGTGCACTTCTAATCAAATATGACTACAATTTCATTTGAATTTCATTAAATGGCGTGTTTTAAATCAAATTTGACTAAAATTTCATCTGAATTTTGTTCATTGCAACGCTTCCATTCAAAATTGACTAAAATTTCACAAAGATTCAATTCATTGGTGCTTTCCAATCAAATTTGACAAAGATTTCACATGGTTTTGTTCATTAGCATGTTTCTAATAAAATTTGACTAAAATTTTATCGGAGTTTGGTTCACTGGCTCGTTTTCAATCAAATTTAACCAAAATTTCATCTGCGTTTTGTTCATCGACAGGTTTCCAAATAAATTTGACTAAAATTTCGCATGAGTTTGGTTCATTGGCATATTTTCCAATCAAATTTGGCTAAAATTTAAATTTGACTTTGTTCGTTAGTGGGTTTTCAGTAAAATTTGACTAAAATTCCGTTTCGATTTATTTCAATGGCGCGTGTTCAATCAAATTTAAATAAAAATTCACTTATGTTTTGTTCATCGATAGGTTTCCAATCAAATTTGACTAAAATTTCACCTGGGTTTAGTTCATTGACGTGTTTGTAATCAAATTGGACTAAATTTTCAGATGAGTTTTATCATTGGCGCGTTTCCAATAGAATTTTACTAAAATTTCACATGGGTTTAGTTCTTTGGCACGTTTCCATTGTTAATTTGACTAAAATTTCTTCTGAATTTTGTTCATTGGTTCCCTTCTAATCAAGTATGACTAAGATTTTATCTGAATTTTGTCAAATGGCGTGTTTTAAATCATATTTGAGTAAAATTTCTCATGAGTTTAGTTCATTGGCACGTTTCCAATCAAATTGATTTTATTCATTAGCGGGTTCCTGTCAAATTTGACTAAAATTCTACTTAGGATTAATTCATTGGCACGTTTTCAATCAAATTTGACAAAAATTTCATCTACGTTTTGTTCATCAGGGGGTTTTCAATCAAATTTGACTAAAATTTCACCTAGATCTAGTTCATTGGCATGTTTGCAATCAAATTTGTACTAAATTTTTAGTTGACTTTTATCATTCGCATGTTTCCAATAGAATTTTACAAAAAAAATCACATGGGTTTATCTTTTGGTGCATTTCCAATCAAATTTGACTAAAATTTCTTCTGTATTTTGTTCATTGGTGCCCTTCTAATCAAATATGAATGCAATTTCATCTGAATTTTGATAAATGGCCCGTTTTAAATCAAATTTGATTAAAATTTCACCTGGATTTTGTTCATTGGTACGCTTCCAATCAAATTTGACTAAAATTTCACACGGGTTTAGTTCATTGGTGCTTTCCAATCAAATTTGACTAAAATTTCACCTGGTTTTGTTCATTCACTCGTTCCTAATCAAAATTGACTAAAATTTCATCGAAGTTTGGTTCACTTGCGTGTTTCTAATCAAATTTGACAAAAATTTCTCATGAGTATGATTCATTTGAGCATTTCCAATTAATTTTGAGTCAAATTTAAATTTAATTTTGTTTATTAGTGGATTTTCAATCAAATTTGACTAAAATTTCGCTTAGATTTTTTTCATTGGCCCATTTTCAATCAAATTTTACTAAAATTTCATCTGCATTTTGTTCATCGGTGGATTTTCAATCAAATTTGACTAAAATTTCACCTGAGTTTAGTTCATTGACGTGTTTGTAATCAAATTTGACTAAATTTTCAGTTGAGTTTTATCATTGTTATGTTTCCAATAAAATTTTACTAAAATTTCACATGGGTTCATTTTTTACACGTTTCCAATCAAATTTGACTAAAATTTCGTCTAGAATTTGTTCATTGGTACCCTTCTAGTCAAATATGACTACAATTTCATTTGAATTTTGTTAAATGGTGCATTTTAAATCAAATTTGAGTAAAATTTCATGTGAATTTTGTTCATTGGTGCACTTCCAATCAAATTAACCTAAAATTTCACATGGGCTTAGTTCATTGGTGCATTTCAAATCAAATTACATTAAAATTTCACCTGGTTCTGTTCATCGGCGTGTTTCTAATCAATCTGATCAAAATTTCACTTGAGTTTTGTTTATTGGCGCGTTTTCAATCAAATTTGACAAAAATTTCACTTACGTTTTGTTCATCGAAGGATTTCCATTCAAATTTGGCTAAAATTTCTCATGGGTTTAGTTCATTGACACATTTCCAATCAAATATAATTCAAATTTATATTTTATTTCTTTCATTAGCAGGTTTCCAGTCAAATTTTACTAAAATTCCGCTTAGATTAAGTTCTTTGGCACGTTTTCAATAAAATTTGACTAAAATTTTATCTGCATTTTGTTCATCGGCGGGTTTCCACTCAAATTTGACTAAAATTTCATCTGGGTTTAGCTCCTTGGCGTGTCTGTAATCAAATTTGACTAAATTTAGTTTAGTTTTATCATTAGCCCACTTCCAATAGAATTTTACTAAAATTTCCATGGATTTTGTTTATTCCTGCGTTTTAATCAAATTTGAGTGAAATTTTGTCTAGATTGTGTTCATTGGCGTGCTTCAAGTCAAATATGAATACAACTTCATATGAGTTTTGTTAAAACCCACGTTTTAAATTAAATCTTATTCTTTCATCTGAGTGTTGTTTATTGGCGTGTTTCTAATCAAATTTGACTAAAATTTTGCTTGAGTTTGGTTATTGGCACGTTCCCAATTAAATTTGACTCTAATTTAAATTTTATTTTGGTCATTAGTGGCTTTTCAGTCAAATTTGACTAAAATTTCTTATGGGTTTAGTTTTTTAGCTTGTTTCCAATCAAATTTAACTAAAATTTCGTCTGGATTGTGTTCATTGGCCCCCTTCTAGTCAAATGTGACTACAATTTCATTTTGAATTTTGTTAAATGATGCTTTTTAAATCAAATTTGAGTAGAATTCCATGTGAATTTTGTTCATTGGTGCGCTTCCAATGAAATTTGACTAAAGTTTCACTTGGGTTTTGTTTATTGACGCTTTCCAAACCAAATTTCAATACAATTTCACCTGGTTTTGTTCATTGGCATGTTTCTAATCAAATTTAATTCACCTGAGTTTAGTTTATTGGCACGTTTTCAATCAAATTTGATAAAAATTTCGTCTGCGTTTTGTTCATCGATGGATTTCCATTCAAAATTTACTAAAATTTCTCATGGGTTTGTTCATTGGCACATTTCCAATTCAATTTAACTCAAATTTCACCTGATTTTGTTCATCAGCGTGTTTCTAATTAAATTTGATAAAAATTTCACCTGAATTTGGTTTATTGGCACGTTTCCAATCAAATTTGACAAATATTTCCTCGGCATTTTTTTCATCAATGAAATTTCAATCAAATTTGACTAAAATTTCTCCTGAGTTTAGTTCATTGGTGCATTTCCAATTAAATTTGACTCAATTTTAAATTTGAATTTTATATTGACGAAATTCCGCTTAGGTTTAGTTCCTTGGCGCATTTTCAATAAAATTTGACTAAAATTTCATCTGGGTTTAGTTCATTGGCGTGTTTGTAATCAAATTTAAGTAAATCTTCATCTGAATTTTGTTCATTGGTGCGCTTTCAATCAAATTTGATTAAAATTTCACATGAGTTAGTTTATTGGCGCGTTTCCAATCAAATTTAATTAAAATTACACATGGATTTTATTCATTGCTATCTTTCTAATCAAATTTGACTAAAATTTCACCTGAGTAAGGTTCATTGGCGGGTTTCCAATCAAATTTGGGAAAAAAATTCATCTGTCTTTCGTTGATCGGCAGGTTTCCAAACAAATTTGACTAAAATTTCTCATGGGTTTAGTTCATTGGCATGGTTCCAATAAAATTTGACTAAAATTTCATTTGGCTTTTATTTATCGGTGTGTTTCAAACAAATTTGACAAAAATTTCATCTAGATTTAGTTCATTAGCGTGTTTCTAATCAAATTCAACTAAATTTTGAGTTGAGTTTTTTCATTAGCACGTTTTCAATAGAATTTTACTAAAATTTCACATCGGTTTAGTCCTTTGGTGCGTTTCCAATCAAAATTGACTAAAATTTCGCCTAGATTTTGTTCATTGGCCCGTTTCAAATAAAGTATGACTACAATCTCATCTGCATTTTGTTAAATTGCACATTTTAAATCAAATTTGAGTAAAATTTAATCTTGATCTTATTCATTTGTTCGCTTCCAATTAAATTTGACTAAAATTTCACATGGATTTAGTTCATTGGCACGTATCCAATCAAATTTGACTAAAATTTCGTCGAAATTTTGTTCATTGGCACGCTTCAAATTAAAAATGATTACAATTTCATCTGAGTTTTGTTAAATACCGTGTTTTAAATCAAATTTAGGTAAAATTTCATTTGAATTTTGTTCAATGGTGTGCTTTCAATTAAATTTGACTAAAATTTTGCATGAGTTTATTGGTGCGTTTCCAATCAAATTTGACGAAAATTTCACCTAGGTTATGTTCTTTGGCGTATTTCTAATCAAATTTGACAAAATTTTGAGTTGAGTTTTATCATTAGCGCGTTTCCAATAGAATTTTACTAAAATTTCACATGGGTTTAGTTCTTTGGCACGTTTCCAATCAAATTTGACTAAATTTTTTTCTAAATTTTGTTCATTAGAGCGCTTCGAATCAAATATGACAGAAATTTCATCTAATTTTTTATAAATGGCACGTTTTCAATCAAACTTGAGAAAATTTTCATCTGAATTTTATTCACTGGTGCGCTTCGAAGCAAATTTGACTAAAATTTCATATGAAGATTTCACCTGAGTTTATTCATTTGCATGTTTCTAATCAAATTTGACTAAAATTTCACCTGAGTTTGGTTCATTGGCACGTTTTCAATCAAATTTGATAAAAATTTCATCTGCATTTTGTTTGTCGACATGTTTCCAATCAAATTTGACAAAATTTTCTCTTGAGTTTGGTTCATTGGCACATTTCCAATCAAATTTGACACAAATTTAAATTTAATTTCAATCGTTAGTGGCTTTTTAGTCAAATTTTACTAAAATTCAGCTAAGGTTTAGTTCATTGGCACGTTTTCAATCAGATTTGACTAAAATTTCATCTGCGTTTTGCTCATGGGCTGGTTTCCAATTAAATTTGACTAAAATTTCACCTGGGCTTGGTTTATTGACGCGTTTGTAACAAAATTTGACTAAATTTTCAGTTGAATTTTATCATTGGCTAGTTTTCAACAGAATTTAACTAAAAATTTAGATGGCGTTAGTTCATTAGCACGTTTCAAAACAAATTTGACTAAAATTTCACTTGAATTTTGTTCATTGGCCTGCTTCTAATCAAATTTTAGTAAAATTTCAACAGAGTTTGGTTAATTGGTGGGTTTCCAATCAAATTTGACAAAAATTTCATTCGTCTCTTCTTTATCGACAGGTTTCCAGACAAATTTGACTAAAATTTCTCATGGGTTTAGTTCATTGGCAAGTTTCCAATAAAATTTGACTAAAATTTCATCTGTATTTTATTCATCGGCGTGTTTCCAAACAAATTTGACTAAAAGTTTACCTGGATTTAGTTCATTGGCATGTTTCTAATCAAATTTGACTAAATTTTGAGTTGAGTTTTATCATTATCGCGTTTTCAATAGAATTTTTCTAAAATTTCGCACGGTTTTAGTTCTATGGTGCATTTCCAATCAAATTTGAGTAAAATTTCGTTTGAATTTTGTTCATTGGCCTACTTCAATCAAATATGACTACAATTTAATTTGAGTTTTTTTAAATGGCACATTTTAAATAAAATTTGAGTAAAATTTCATCTGAATTTTGTTCATCGGTGAATTTTCAATTAAATTTGACTAAAATTTCACTTGGGTTTAGTTCATTAGCACGTTACCAATCAAATTTGGTTAAAATTTCACCTGAATTTAGTTCATTGGCTCGTTTCTATTCAAACTCGACAAAAATTTCACCTAATTTTGTTCATTAGCGGGTTTCTAATCAAATTTGATTAAAATTTCAACTGAGTTTGGTTCATTATTTCTATTCAAATTTGACAAAAAATTCATCTGCATTTTGTTCATCGGTAAATTACCATTTAAATTATCTAATGTGTTTAGTTCATTGGCACGTTTCCAATTAAATTTGACTCAAATTAAAATATGATTTTGTTCATTCTCAAGTTTCTAGTTAAATTTGATTAAAATTCCACATAGATTTAGTTTATTGGCACGTTTCAATCAAATTAAGCTAACATTTCATATTCGTTTCATTCATCGACGGGATACAAATCAAATTTGACTAAAATTTTACCTGAGTTTTGTTCCTTGGCGTGTTTCTAATCTAATTTGATTGAAATTTCACCTGAGTTTGGTTCATTGGCGCATTTCCAATAAAATGTGACAAAACTTTCATTAGCATTTTGTTTAGTGGCGAATTTCCAATCAAATTTGGATAAAATTTCTCATGGGTTTAGTTCATTTTAAATTTCATTTTGTTTATTAGTGGATTTCCAATCAAATTTGACTAAAATTTCGCATAGGCTTAGTTCATTGGCCTGTTTCTAATCAAATTTGACTAAATTTTGAGATGAGTTTTATTATTGGCGAGTTTCCAATAGAATTTTACTAAAATTTCACATGGTTGATTTCTTTGGCGCGTTTTCAATCAAATTCGACAAAAATTTTGTCTGGATTTTGTTCATTGGCCCGCATCAAATCAAATATAACTTCAATTTCATCTGAATTTTGTTTAGTGGCTCATTTTCAATCAAATTTGAGTAAAATTTCATCTGAATTTTGTTCATTTGTACGCTTCCAATTAAACTTGACTAAAATTTCACATGGGTTTTGTTTATTGGCGCGTTTCCAATTAAATTTGACTAAAATTTCACCTGAATTTTGTTCATTGGTGTGTTCCTAATCACATTTGACTAAAATTTCACCTGAGTTTGGTTCATTGGAGCGTTTCCAATCAAATTTGACAAAAATTTCATCTGGGATTTGTTTATCGACGTGTTTCCAATCAAATTTGACTAAAATTTCTCATGGATTTAATTCATTGGTACGTTTCCAATCAAATTTGACTAAAATTTCACCTGGGTTTTGAACATTGGCGTGTTTCCAGTCAAATTTGACTAAAATTTCACTTGCGTTTTGTTCATTGGCTCATTTCCAATCAAATTTGACAAAAATTTTATCCGCGTTTTGTTCATCAGCAAATTTTCAAGCAAATTTGACTAAAATTACTCATGGGTTTAGTTCATTGGCGCGTTCCCATTAAAATTTGACTCAAATTTAAATTTGATTTTGTTAATTAGCGGGTTTCTAGTCAAATTTGGCTAAAATTCCGCTTAGATTTAGTTTATTGGCGCGTTTTCATTCAAATTTGACTAAAGTTTCATCCGTGTTTTGTTAGTCGGCGGGTTTCCAATCAAATTTGATGAAAATTTCAGTTGGGCTTAGTTCATTGGTGTGTTTGTAATCAAATTTGACTAAAATTTTCAACTGAGTTTTATCATTAGCACATTTTCAATAGAATTTAACTAAAATTTTACATGAGTTTAGTTCTTTGGCGCGTTTCCAATCAAATTTGACAAAAATTTCGTCTAGAGTTTGTTTATTGGTGCACTTCAAATCAAATATGACAACAATTTCATTTGAGTTTCGTTGAATGGCGAGTTTTCAATCAAATTTGGGTAAATTTCATCTGGATTTTGTTCATTGGTGCGCCTTCAATCAAATTTGACTAAACTTTTACATGATTTTAGTTCATTGGAGCGTTTCCAATCAAAATTGACAGAAATTTCTCTGCATTTTGTTCAGCTGTGGGTTTCCAAGCCAATTCAACTAAAATTTTTCATGGGTTTGGTTCATTGGCAGGTTTCCAATTAAATTTGACAAAAATTTCATCTGCGTTTTATTCAGCAATGGGTTTCCAATCAAATTCAACAAAAATTTCTCATTAGTTTAGTTATTTGGCACGTTTCCAATTAAATTTGACTAAAATTTTACCTGGGTTCTGATCATTGGTGCTTTTCTAATCAAATTTGACCAAAATTTCACCCAAGTTTGGTTTATTGGAGCGTTTCCAATCAAATTTGATAAAAATTTCATCTGGGATTTATTCATCGGCGGGTTCCCAATCAAATTCGGCTAAAATTTCTCATGGGTTTAATTCACTGGCACGTTTTCAATCAAATTTGACTAAAATTTCACCTGAATTTAGTTCATTGACGCGTTTCCAATCAAATTTGACTCAAATTTAAATTTGATTTTGTTCATTAGCGGGTTTCTGGCCAAATTTGACTAAAATTTTGCTTAGGCTTAGTTCATTACCACATTTCTAATCAAATTTAACTAAGTTTTGAGTTGAGTTTTATCACTGGCGCATTTCCAATAGAATTATACTAAAATTTCACATGGGTTTAGTCCTTTGCCGCTTTTCCAATCAAAATTAACTAAAATTCAGTTTGGATTTTGTTCATTGGCATGTTTCAAATCAAATATGACTTCAATTTCATCTGACTTTTTTTAAATGGCGTGTATTCCATCAAATTTCAGTTAAATTTCGTCTCGATTTTGTTCATTGGTGCGCTTCCAATCAAATTAGACTAAAATTTCACATGGGTTTAGTTCATTGGCATATTTTTAATCAAAATTGACTAAAATTTCTCCTGAATTTTGTTCATTGGCATGTTTTTAATCAAGTTTGGCTAAAATTTCACCTAAGTTTAGTTCATTGGCTCATTTTCAATCAAATTTGATAAAAATTCAAACTGCAATTTGTTCATCGATGGGTTTCCAATCAAATTTAACCAAAATTTCTCTCGGGTTTAGTTCATTGGTGTGTTTCCAATCAAATTTGACTCAAAGTTAAATTTGATTTTGTTCATTTGCGATTTGCAGTACTATTTGACTAAAATTCCGCTTAGATTAAGTTCATTGGCTTGTTGCTAATCAAATTTGATTAAATTTTGAGTTGAGTTTTTATCATTGGAGCATTTTCAATAGAATTTTAATAAAATTTCACATTGGTTTAGTTCTTTGGGGCGTTTCTAGTCAAGTTTGACAAAATTTTCGTCTGGATTTTGTTCAGTGGCGTGCTTCAATTCAAATACGACTCCAATTTCATCTGAGTTTTGTTAAGTGGCATATTTTGAATCAAATTTGAGTAAAATTTCATCTGAATTTTATTCATTGGTGCGTTTCCAATCAAATTTGACTAAAATTTCACATGGGTTTAGTTCACTGACGCGTTTCCAATCAAATTTGATTAAAATTTCACCATATTTTTGTTTATTGGCGCATTTCTAATCAAATTTGACTAAAATTTCACCTGAGTTTGGTTAATTGGAGAGTTTCCAATCAAATTTGACAAAAATTTCAATTGGGATTTGTTCATCAACGGATTTTTAGTCAAATTCGTCTAAAATTTCTCGTGGGTTTAATTCATTGGAGTGTTTCCAATCAAACTTGACTAAAATTTCACCTAGGCTTAGTTCATCAGCGCATTTCCAATCAAATTTGACTCAAATTTAAATTTGATTTTGTTCATTAGAGGGTTTCCAGTCAAATTTGACTAAAATTTTGCTTAATCTTAGTTCATTGACGTGTTTCTAATCAAATTAGACTAAATTTTAAGTTGAGTGTTATCATTGGCACGTTCCAATAGAATTTTACAAAAATTTCACTTGGGTTTAGTTCTTTGGTGCGTTTTCAATCAAATTTGACTAAAATTTAGTCTGGATTTTATTCATTGGCACGCTTCAAATCAAATATGACTTCAATTTCATCTGAGTTTTTTTCAAATGGCGAATATTCAATCAAATTTGAGTTACATTTCATCTAAATTTTGTTCATTGAAATTAGACTAAAATTTCACATGGGTTTAGTTCATTGGCGTGTTTTCAATCAAATTTGACTAAAATATCACCTGGGTTTTGTTCATTGGCATGTTTCAAACAAAGTTTGACAAAAAATTCACCTAAGTTTGGTTCATTGGGCGTTTCCAATCAAATTTGACAAAAATTTCATCTACACTTTGCTCATCGGTGGGTTTTCAATAAAATTTGACTAAAATTTCTCACAGGTTTAGTTCATTAGCGCATTTCCAATCAAATTTGACTCAAATTTAAATTTGATTTTCTCCATTTGTGGTTTGCAGTCTAATTTGACTAAAAATTCCGCTTAGATTAAGTTTATCGGCTTGTTGCTAATCAAATTTGACTAAATTTTGAGCTGAGTCGTATCATTGACGCGTTTCCAAAAGAATTTTACTAAAATTTCACGTTGGTTTAGTTCTTTGATGTGTTTCCAGTCAAATTTAACAAAAATTTCATCTGAATTTTGTTCAGTGGTGCTCTTCAAATCAAATATGACTATAATATCATCTCAGTTTTGTTAATTGGCACCTTTTGAATCAAATTTGAGTATAATTTCATCTGAATTTTGTTCATTCGTGCGCTTTCAATCAAATTTGACAAAAATTTCACATGGGTTTAGTTCATGACTGCATTTCCAATCAAATTTGACTAAAATTTCACTGAAGTTTTGTTCATTGGCGAGTTTCTAATCAAATTTGACAAAAATTTCACTTAAGTTTGATTCATTGGTGCATTCTATCGACGGATTTTCAATCAAATTTGACAAAAAAATTCTCATGGGTTTAGTTTATTGATGCATTTTCATTCAAATTTGACTAATATTTAAATTTGATTTTGTTCATTAGCAAGTTTCTAGACAAATTTGACTAAAATTCCGCTCAGGTTTAGTCCATTGGCGTGTTTTCATTCAAATTTGACTAAAATCTCACCTTTGTTTTGCTAATCGGTGGGTCTTCAATCAATTTTGACTAAAATTTCACCTGAGTTTAGTTCATTAGTGTGTTTACAATCAAATTTGACAATTTTCAGTTGAATTTTATCATTAGCGCATTTCCAATAGAATGTTAGTAAAATTTCACATGGGTTCATTTCTTTAGCGCATTTTCAATCAAATTTGACTAAAATTTCATCTGGAGTTTGTTTATCGTGAGCTTCAAATCAAATATGACTACAATTTCATCTGAATTTTGTTAAATGATATGTTTTTAATCAAATATGAGTAAAATTTAATTTGAATTTTGGTCATTGGTGCGCTTCCAATCAAATTTGACTAAAATTTCACACGAGTTTAGTTTATTGGCATGTTTTCAATCAAATTTGGCTAAAATTTCACCAGAAGCCTGAGTCTGGTTCATTGGCGCTATTCCAATCAAATTTGACAAAAAATTCATCTAGATTTTGTTCATCAGAGGGTTTCCAATAAAATTTCACTAAAAATTCTCATGGATTTAGTTCATTGCCACGTTTCCTATCAACTTTGATCCAAATTTTGGTCTAATTTTGTTCATTAGTGGGTTTCCTGTCAAATTTGACTAAATTTTCGCTTGGGTTTAGTTCATTGGCACGTTTTCAATCAAATTTGACTAAAATTTCATTTACGTTTTGTTCATTGACAGGTTTCCAAACAAATTTTACTAAAATTTCACCTGGGTTTAGTTCATTGATGTGTTCGTAATCAAATTTGACTAAATTTTTAGTTGACTATTATCATCGGCTCGTTTCCAATAGAATTTTACTAAAATTTCACATGGGTTTAGTTTTTTATTGCGTTTCCAATCAAATTTGACTAAAATTTGGTGTAGATTTTGTTCATTGGCTTCTAGTCAAATATGATTACAATTTCATTTGAATTTTCTTAAATAGCGTGTTTTAAATCAAATTTGATTAAAATTTCACCTGAGTTTGGTTTCTAGGCGTATTTTTAATCGAATTTGACAAAAATTTCGTCGACGTTTAGTTCATTAGCGTGTTTTCAATCAAATTTGACTCAAATTTAAATTTAAATTTTTTCATTAGTAGGTTTCCATTCAAATTTGCCTGAAATTCCACTCAGGTTTATTTCATTAGCACATTTCCAATAAAATTTCACTTGGGCTTTTCTCGTAGACGTGTTTTCAAACAAATTTGACAAAAATTTCTTCTTAATTTAGTTCATTAACGTGTCTCTAATCAAATTTAAATAAATTTTGTGTTGAGTTTTATCATAGGTGCGTTTCCAATAGAATTTTACTAAAATTTCACTTGGTTTTAGTTCTTTGTTGCGTTTTCAATCAAATTTGACTAAAACTTCATCTAGATTTTGTTCATTGGCCCTCTTCAAATCAAGTATGACTGCAATTTCATCTGACTTTTGTTAAATAGCGCATTTTAAATGAAATTTGAGTAAAATTTCATCTGGATTTTGTTCATTGGTGCGCTTCCAATTAAATTTAACTAAAATTTCACTTGGGTTTAGTTCATTAGCGTGTATCCAATCAAATTTGACTAAAATTTCGTCTGAATTTTGCTCATTAGCGCGCTTCAAATTAAAAATTACTACAATTTAATTTGAATTTTGTTAAATACTGTGTTTTAAATCAAATTTGAGTTAAATTTCATTTCATTCGTTGGTGCGCTTCCAATTAAATTTGACTAAAAGTTAACATGGGTTTAGTACATTGGTGCATTTTCAATCAAATTTAACTAAAATTTCACTTGGATTTTGTTAATTAGCGTGTTTCTAATCAAATTTGACTAAATTTTAAGTTGAGTCTTATCATTGGTGCGTTTCCAATAGAATTTTACTAAAATTTCACATGTGTTTAGGGCTTTGGCACATTTCCAATCAAATTTGACTAAAATTTCTTTTGAAATTTGTTCATTGGCGCGCTTCAAATCTAATATGACTGTAATTTCATCTAAATTTTGTAAAATGGCGCGTTTTCAATCAAATTTGAGGAAAATTTCATCCGAATTTTGTTCATTGGGGCACTTCCAATCAAATTTGACTAAAATTTCACATGGGTTTAGTCCATTGGCACGTTTTCAATCAAATTTGACTAAAATTTCACCTGCATTTTGTTCGTCGACAAGTTTCCAATCAAATTTAACTAAAATTTCTCATGAGTTTAGTTCATTGGCATGTTTCCAATCAAATTTGACTCAAATTTAAATTTGATTTTGTTATTAGTGGCTTTTCTATCAAATTTGACTAAAATTTCGCTTTGGTTTAGTTCATTGGCGCGTTTTCAATCAAATTTGACTAAAATTTCATCTAGGTTTAGTTCATTGACGTGTTTGTAACCAAATTTGACTAAATTTTCAGTTGAGTTTTATCATTGGCGCATTTTCAATAGAATTTTACTAAAATTTCACATGAGTTTCCAATCAAATTTGACTAAAATTGTACCTGAGTTTTGTTCATTGGCGTGTTTCTAATCAAATTTGACTATAATTTTACCTGAGTTTGGTTCATTGGTGCGTTTTCAATCAAATTCGACAAAAATTTCATCAGTGTTTTGTTCGTCGGCAAGTTTCTAATCAAATTTGACTAAAATCTTTCATGACTCTAGTTCATTAGCACATTTCCAATCAAATTTGACTCAAATTTAAATTTGATTTTGGTTATTAATCGCTTTCCAGTCAAATTTTACTAAAATCCCGCTTAGGTTTGGTTCATTGGCGCGTTTTAAATCAAATTTGACTAAAATTTCACATGGATTTAGTTCATTAACGTGTTTGTAACCAAATTTGACTAAATTTTCAGTTGACTTTTATCATTGGCGAGTTTTTAATAGAATTTGACTAAAATTTCACATGGCTTTAGTTTATTGGCACATTTCCAATTAATCTGACTAAAATTTCACCTGGATTTTGTTCAATGGTGTGTTTCTATCCAACTTTGACTAAAATTTCACATGAGTTTGGTTAATTTGCAGGTTTATAATCAAATTTGACAAAAATTTCGTCTCTCTTGTTCATTGGCAGGTTTCCAGACAAATTTGAATAAAATTTCTTATAGGTTTAGTTCAATGGCACGTTTCTAATAAAATTTAACTAAAATTTCATCAGCGTTGTATTCATCAGCTTGTTTCCAAACCAATTTGACTAAAATTTCACATTGATTTAGTTCATTTGCGTGTTTCTAATCAAATTTGACTAAATTTTGAGTTGAGTTTTATCATTGGCACGTTTCCAATAGAATTTTTCTAAAATTTCACATGGGTTTAGTTCTATTGCTCATTTCCAATCAAATTTGGTTAAAATTTCGTCGGAGTTTTGTTCATTGGCGTTTCACCTGAGTTTGGTTCATTAGCGCGTTTCCAATCAAATTCGACAAAAATTTCATCAACGTTTTGTTCATTGACAGGTGTCAACTCAAATTTGATTAAAATTTCTCATGATTCTAGTTCATTGGCATGTTTCTAATTAAATTTGACTCAAATTTAAATTTGATTTTGTTTATTAATGGCTTTTCAGTCAAATTTTACTAAAATTCCACTTAGGTTTAGTTCATTGGGGCATTTTCAATCAAATTTAACTAAAATTTCATCAGCATTTTGCTCATCGGCGGGTTTCCAATCAAATTTGAATAAAATTTCACATGGGTTTAGTTCGTTAACGTGTTTGTAACCAAATTTGACTAAATTTTCAGTTAAGCTTTATCATTGGCTCATTTTCAATAGAATTTGACTAAAATTTCAAATGCTTCAATTTATTGGCACATTTCCAATTAATCTGACTGAAATTCCACCTGAATTTTTTTCAACGGTGTGTTTCTAGCCAATTTTGACTAAAATTTCAGGTGAGTTTGATTAATTGGCAGGTTTCTAACCAAATTCGACCAAAATTTCATCTATCACTTGTTCATCGGTAGGTTTCCAGACAAACTTGACTAAAATTTCTTATGGGTTTAGTTCATTGGCACGTTTCTAATAAAATTTGACTAAATTTTCATCAGAGTTTTATTCATCGGCATTTTTCCAAACCAATTTGACTAAAATTTACCTTAATTTAGTTCATTGGCGAGTTTCTAATCAAATTTGACTAAATTTTGAGTTGAGTCTTATCATTTGCATGTTTCAAATAGAATTTTACTAAAATTTCACATGGGTTTAGTTCTATGGCCCTTTTCCAATCAAATTTGGCTAAAATTTCATTTGAGTTTTGTTCATTGGCATGTTTCTAATCAAATTAGACTAAAATTTCACCTGAGTTTGGTTCATTGGCGCGTTTCCAATCAAATTTGACAAAAATTTCATCAGCGTTTTGTTCGTCGGCAGGTTTCTTATCAAATTTGGCTAAAATTTCTAATGAGTCTAGTTTATTAGCACATTTCCAATCAAATTTAACTCAAATTTAAATTTGACTTTGGTTATTAATGGATTTTCAGTCAAATTTTACTAAAATTTTGCTTAGGTTTAGTTCATTAGCGCGTTTTCAATCAAATTTGACTAAAATTTCATCTGCGTTATGCTCATCGATGGGTTTCCAATCAAATTTGACGAAAATTTCACATAGATTTAGTTCGTTAACGTGTTTGTAACCAAATTTTACTAAATTTTCAGTAGAGTTTTATCATTGGTGCGTTTTCAATAGAATTTGACTAAAATTTCACATGGCTTCAGTTTATTGGCACATTTCCTACTAATCTGACCAAAATTTCACCTGGATTTTGTTTATTGGCGTATTTTTAACCATTTTTGACTAAAATTTCACCTGAATTTGGATAATTGGCAGATTTATAATCAAATTTGACAAAAAATTCATCTACTCATGTTCATCGGCAGGTTTAGACAAATTTGACTAAAATTTCTCATAGGTATAGTTCATTGGCACGTTTTTAGTAAAATTTAACTAAAATTTCATCAACGTTTTATTCATCGGCATGTTTCTAAACAAATTTGACTAAAATTTCACCTTGATTTAGTTCATTGACATGTTTGTAACCAAATTTGACTAAATTTTCAGTTGAGTTTTATCATTGGCGCATTTTCAATAGAATTTTACTAAAATTTCACATAGGTTTAGTTCTTTGACACGTTTCCAATCAAATTTTGACTTAAATTTCACCAGAGTTTTGTTCATTGGCGTGTTTCTAATAAAATTTGACTAATTTTACCTGAATTTGGTTCATTGGTGCGTTTCCAATCAAATTCGACAAAAATTTCATCAGTGTTTTGTTCGTCGACAAGTTTTCAATAAAATTTGACTAAAATTTCTCATGAGTCTAGTTCATTAGTACGTTTAAAATCAAATTTGACTCAAATTTAAATTTGATTTTGGTTATGAATGGCTTTTCAGTCAAATTTTACTAAAATTCCGCTTAGGTTTAGTTCATTGGCGCGTTTTCAATCAAATTTGAGTAAAATTTCGTATGCATTTTGCTTATGGACGGGTTTCCAATCAAATTTGACTAAAATTTCACATGGGTTTAGTTCGTTAACATGTTCGTAACCAAAATTGACTAAATTTTCAGTTGAGTTTTATCATTGGCGCATTTTCAATAGAATTTGACAAAAATTTCACATGGCTTATGTTTATTGGCACATTTCCAATTAATCTAACTAAAATTTTACCTGCATTTTGTTCAATGGTGTGTTTCTAACCAATTTTGACTAAAATTTCACTTGAGTTTGGTTAATTGGTAGGTTTATAATCAAATTTGTTTGAAATTTCTTATGGGTTTAGTTCATTGGCTCGTTTCTGATAAAATTTAACTAAAATTTCAAAAGCATTTTAATCATCAGCGTGTTTCCAAACCAATTTGACTAAAATTTTTCATTGATTTAGTTCATTGGCGGGTATCTAATCAAATTTGACTAAAATTTTTCATTGATTTAGTTCATTGGCGGGTATCTAATCAAATTTGACTAAATTTTGAGTTAAGTTTTATCATTGGCACATTTCCAATAGAATTTTACTAAAATTTCACATGGGTTTAGTTCTATGGCTCGTTTCCAATTAAAATTGGCTAAAATTTCGTTGGAGTTTTGTTCACTAGCATTTCAACTGAGTTTGGTTCATTGGAGCCTTTCCAATCAAATTCAACAAAAATTTCATCAACGTTTTGTTCATCGACAGGTTTTCAATCAAATTTGACTAAAATTTCTCATGAATCTAGTTCATTGGCATGTTTCCAATCAAATTTGACTTAAATTTAAATTTGATTTTGTTTATTAATGGCTTTTCAGTCAAATTTTACTAAAATTCAGCATAGGTTTAGTTCATTGGCGCGTTTTCAATCAAAATTCACTAAAATTTCATCTACGTTTTGCTCATCGACAGGTTTCCAATCAAATTTGACTAAAATTTCACATAGGTTTAGCTTATTAACGTGTTTGTAACCAAATTTGACTAAATTTTCAGTTGAGTTTTATCATTGGTGCATTTTCAATAGAATTTGACTAAAATTCCACATGCTTCAGTTTATTGGCACATTTCCAATTAATCTGACCAAAATTTCACCTGAATTTTTTTCAATGGTGTGTTTCCAGCCAAATTTGACTAAAATTTCACCTAAGTTTGGTTAATTGGCAGGTTTCTAATCAAATTTGACAAAAATTTCATCTATCTCTTGCTCATCAGCTGGTTTCCAGACAAATTTAACTAAAATTTCTTATGGGTTTAGTTCATTGGCACGTTTCTAATAAAATTTGACTAAGATTTCATTAGCCTTTTATTCATCGGCGTGTTTCCAAACCAATTTGACTAAAATTTCACCTTGATTTAGTTCATTGGCATGTTTCTAATCAAATTTGACTAAATTTTGAGTTGAGTTTTATCATTGGTGCGTTTCCAATAGAATTTTATTAAACTTTCACATGGGTTTAGTTCTATGGCCTGTTTCCAATCAAATTTGGCTAAAATTTCATCTAAGTTTTGTTCATTGGCATAATTCTAATCAAATTTGACTAAAATTTCACCTGACTTTGGTTCATTGGCGTGTTTCCAATCAAATTCGACAAAAATTTTATCAGCATTTTGTTCGTCGGCAGATTTCAAATCAAATTTGACTAAAAAATTTCATGAGTCTAGTTCATTAGCACGTTTCCAATCAAATTTGACTCAAATTTAAATTTGATCTTGGTTATTAACAGGTTTTCAGTTAAATTTTACTAAAATCTTGCTTAGGTTTAGTTCATTGGCGCATTTTCATTAAAATTTGACTGAAATTTCATCTTCTTTTGCTCATCGACGGGTTTCCAATCAAATTTGACTAAAATTTCACATAGGTTGAGTTCGTTAATGTGTTTGTAACCAAATTTGACTAAATTTTAGGTTGAGTTTTATCATTGGCGTGTTTACAATAGAATTTGACTAAAATTTCACATGGCTTCAATTTATTGGCACATTTCCAATTAATCTGACTAAAATTTCACCTGGATTTTATTCAATGGTGTGTTTCTAACCAATTTTGATTAAAATTTCACCTGAGTTTGGTTAAGTGGTAGGTTCATAATCAAATTTGACAAAAATTTCATCTATCTCTTGTTCATCAGTAGGTTTCCAGACAAATTTGACTAAAATTTGTTACAGGTTTAGTTCATTGGCATGTTTCTGATAAAATTTAACTAAAATTTCATCAACGTTTTATTCATCAGCGTGTTTCCAAACTAATTTGACTAAAATTTCACCTTAATTTTGTTCATCGGAGTGTTTCTAATCAAATTTGACAAAATTTTGAGTTGAGTTTTGTCATTGGCGCGTTTCCAATAGAATTTTACTAAAATTTCACATGGGTTTAGTTCTATGGCTCGTTTCCAATCAAATTTAGCCAAAATTTCGTCAGAGTTTTGTTCATTGCTTTTCACCTGAGTTTGGTTCATTGGCGCATTTCCAATCAAATTCAACAAAAATTTCATCAACATTTTGTTTATCGACATGTTTCCAATCAAATTTGACTAAAATTTCTCATGAGTCTAGTTCATTGGCACGTTTCCAATCGAATTTGACTCAAATTTAAATTTGATTTTGTTTATTAATGGCTTTTCAATCAAATTTTACTAAAATTTCGCTTAAGTTTAGTTCATTTATGCGTTTTAAATCAAATTTGACTAAAATTTCATCTGTGTTTTACTCATCGATGGGTTTCCAATCAAATTTGACTAAAATTTCAAATGAGTTTAGTTTGTTAATGTGTTTGTAGCCAAATTTGACTAAATTTTCAGTTAAGTTTTATCATTGGTGCGTTTTCAATAGAATTTGACTAAAATTTCACATGCTTCAGTTTATTGCCACATTTCCAATTAATCTGAATAAAATTTCACCTGAATTTTTTTCAATGGTGTGTTTCTAGCCACTTTTACTAAAATTTCACCTGAGTTTGGTTAATTGGCAGGTTTCTAATCAAATTTGACAAAAAATTCATCTATCTCTTGTTCATCGGCAGGTTTCTAGACAAATTTGAATAAAATTTCTTATAGGTTTAGTTCATTGGCATGTTTCTAATAAAATTTGACTAAAATTTCATCAGTGTTTTATTCATCGACGTGTTTCCAAACCAATTTGACTAAAATTTCACCTTGATTTAGTTCATTAGCGTGTTTCTAATCAAATTTGACTAAATTTTGAGTTGAGTTTTTACTAAAATTTCACATGGGTTTAGTTCTACGGCCCTTTTCCAATCAAATTTGGCTAAAATTTCATCTGAGTTTTGTTCATTGGCGTGTTTCTAATCAAATTTGACTAAAATTTCACCTAAGTTTGGTTCATTGGCATGTTTCCAATCAAATTCGACAAAAATTTTATCAGCATTTTGCTCGTTGGTAAGTTTCCAATCAAATTTGACTAAAATTTCTCATGAGTCTAGATCATTAGCATGTTTCCAATCAAATTTGACTCAAATTTAAATTTGATTTTGGTTACTAATGGCTTTTTAGTCAACTTTTACTAAAATTTTGCTTAGGTTTAGTTCATTGGCACGTTTTCAATCAAATTTGTCTAAAATTTCATTTGCGTTTTGCTCATCGACGGGTTTCCAATCAAATTTGACTAAAATCTCACGTAGGTTTAGTTCGTTAACATGTTTGTAACCAAATTTGATTAAATTTTCAGTTCAGTTTTATCATCAGCGCGTTTTCAATAGAATTTGACTAAAATTTCACATGACTTTAGTTTATTGGCACATTTCCCATTAATCTGACCAAAATTTCACCTCGATTTTGTTCATTGTCGGTTTCTAATCAATTTTGACTAAAATTTCACCTGAGTTTGGTTAATTGGCAGGTTTCTAATCAAATTTGACAAAAAAATCATCTATCTCTTGTTCATCGACAGGTTTAGACAAATTTGACTAAAATTTCTCATGGGTATAGTTCATGGGCACATTTCTAGTAAAATTTAACTAAAATTTCATCAGCGTGTTTCCAAACAAATTTGACTAAAATTTCACCTTGGTTTAGTTCATTGGCATGTTTCTAATAAAATTTGACTAAATTTTGAGTTGAGTTTTATCATTGGCGCATTTTCAATAGAATTTTACTAAAATTTCACATGGGCTTAGTTCTATGGCTCGATTCCAATCAAATTTGTCTAAAATCTCATTTGAGTTTTGTTCATTGGCATGTTTCTAATCAAATTTGACTAAAACATCACTTGAGTTTGGTTCATTGGCGCGTTTCCAATCAAATTCGACAAAAATTTCATCAGCGTTTTGTTTTTCGATAGGTTTCCAATCAAATTTGACTTAAATTTTACATGAGTCTAGTTCATTGGCATATTTCCAATCAAATTTGACTCAAATTTAAATTTGATTTTGGTTATTAATGGCTTTTCAGTCAAATTTTACTAAAATTCCGATGAGGTTTAGTTCATTGGCGCATTTTCAATCAAATCTGACTTAAATTTCATCTGCGTTTTGCTCATCGATAGGTTTCCAATCAAATTTGACTAAAATTTCACATGGGTTTAGTTCATCAACGTGTTTGTAACCAAATTTAACTAAATTTTCAGTAGAGTTTTATCATTGGTGCATTTTCAATAGAATTTGACTAAAATTTCACATGGCTTCAGTTTATTGGCACATTTCCAATCAAATCTGACCAAAATTTCACCTGAATTTTGTTCATTGGCCTGTTTCTAACCAACTTTGACTAAAATTTCACCTTAGTTTGGTTAATTGGCAAGTTTCTAATCAAATTTGACAAAAATTTCATCTATCTCTTGTTCATCGGTGGGTTTCCAGACAAATTTGACTACAATTTCTCATGGTTTTAGTTCATTGGCACGTTTCCAATAAAATTTGACTAAAATTTCAACAGCGTTTTATACATTGACGTGTTTCCAAACAAATTTGACTAAGATTTCACCTTGATTTAGATCATTGGCATGTTTCTAATCAAATTTGACTAAATTTTGAGTTGAGTTTTATCATTGACGCATTTCCAATGGAATTTTACTAAAATTTCACATGGTTTTAGTTCTGTCACGACCCCCAAATTAACATTGATATCTATATACAACCTAGATATAGAATTTTACATATATATTTTTTTCGAGTTTGTTAACTTCTAATCACCTGTGACACGATCATATAATATATCGAAACCCAAAATTATATTGCCATAATCCAACATATATATTCTGAGCTTATAAAAATGTCTACAGGCCATTTCAAAAGCACACTATATATGATTCCAAAATATAACCCTACAGCCTACAAAATAACCCTACAGGTCGTCATCCATGTACATCGAAGTCTAGAATCCCGTAGGAGCTCCACAGCTCACCTACAATGCAAGAACTACATAAGCCAATGCTTAGTAAGCAAAATCATGCATGTCCAGAACATGAGTAATAACGACATATGACACCATGCCATTTAATTTAAATATCACGATAAAAAGTATCATATTTCAATATTCGTCAAAGTCGACTAGAAATCATTTCACTTGAAATCTTTCATTTCATTGGGCCCTTGACCCACCTACTATGCACCAGATAGAGCTCTGCATGATATCAATATCAATAGTCAAATGGCCAATATGAAATCGACACCGACGAGTGGACCATCCTCTCGTGACCACTAGAGGCCCATCTCCTGACTACCCCTATGATCAACCCAAGAAGTCTCCCACCCGACAGTGCCAATAATCATAATATCAAAAGGGCACAGTCAAGTGGTCCGCCCTCTCGTGATCACCAAAGGCTCATCCCCTATCTACCTTTGCAATCACCCAGGAAGTAACAACCGCAATGCCAAACATATCACATAAGCATGCCTCACATGCCTTGGTGCCCTAGTAGTGGTCAATAAAACATTTATAATGAAACTCACTTTGAAATCATGTTTTGCATGCAGGATTTTCAACCATGTTAAATGTCGTGCATGCATATGAAAATGCTCATAAATGACGTATTTAATGAAAATCGATGTCAATAGGTTACGCAACCTCATACTCAATGATCGTAACCACCATATGATGTGCTATAAGTCTCTTATCAGAGTTATGTAGATATTTCAACATTACTATGTCACATATACTAGGTTCTTGCATCGTAATTGCAAATGGATTTTCACTTATATTTCACCTTTGTGTGTGCAAGCTCCTATGGAGATTAGATCAATAACCTTTTTGACTTGAAGTCGGAAAATCACCTATATTACCATTTAATATTAAAGAGAATCCTCAATTTAATAACCTTAATGTAGAAAATCCCAAAATACATCCATTCTCACCAAAATAATTTAGACCGAATCATCATTTCAAGTTACCGATGGTATTACAAACTTATCCCATAAATCTCGCTATTTCTCGAGTCAAATTATGAACATCAATGTCATCTAATTGTTGTTGGCAACCTAGTACCCTCAGAATCTATTTTTCTAGGCCCAAGAGATGATTAATGTACATTTAAAGGCTGAAATCATATTAAACACAAAATTGGACAGAATCTGTTTTCAGATTTCCCTTACCGTCCAATTATTTTTCCAATCCCTTTTCACCCCCTTATCTATATCCAATGACTCTGAAATTTTTGTCACATTTCTATAACATATATATGAAGGTAATAATTCTCTAAAGTCGTGACAAGTAAAGTGTTCTCAGCCTCAAAATAGTCCATTTCCACAACACTAAAATCAGACAGTTTTCCATTTGTGACAGTTTTCGGTTTCTATTTTATTAGCATGTTACCAATCGGATTTCAGGCTATTAGAAGGCCATTTATATCCTTATAACTATCATGTAAAAACATTCATTTACATATATACAAGTTATATCTCAAGTATTATCCAAAATCGAAGTTTAAACCACTTAACTCTAGCAATTCCACATCACTGCACAGATTGCTTTCTTTCAAATTCTTGTAACTAATTACCCCTATTTTTGGCATCATGAAATCATTAAAAACAGTCTAACCTAATCAAGAGAAAGTTCATATGTTCAAGAAATTATAAACCCCTCAAGAAATAATGGATACAAACCTCAAAACTATGAAGTAACTTGGCTGTCCAGAAATTCGAGCTTGCTGTTTCTATTTCTCTTTGGTTCTTTCACTCTCTTTTTCACTTGGAATCACTTAGATACGAGATAATGGAGTTAAAATATTATCTAGGAGGTAGATAAGTGGTCTTTAAATAGTTAAGGTCGTGCTTATTGCTTAAGGATTAAGGAATTTATGGGCTGAAGCCACATCAAGCCATCAAGGTGAGTCACTAAGCATGTGGTGGCTTCTTGCTGCAATATTTGACCTTTCTACCACTATATTTGGATTTTTTAAGCCTCATAAGATATATATATCCCTAATACACAAGATCATGCCTTAATGTTAAAGAAATTGAGTGTTAAAATGTCAAAATACCCCAAGCATGAGGTGTCTTAGCATGAGGTGTCTTCATGGCAGCAATACTTGACTTTCAACCATTATGTTTGGATTCATTTGTGACTTTTAAGATATATATCTATCCTATATTAAGTTTTTAGTGAGTATACACGAGATTGATGCCTTAAGTTTGAAGAAATTGAGTGTTAAAATGACAAACATCCCAAGCGCGAGGTGTTCGAGCATGAGGTGGTCACTTGTAGCAAAAATCTGATTTTATATCTATCTTTGTAGGCACAAACTAAGTATCCTTGGCTTATTTTGATGCATTTAAAATCCATTTCACTCATCCTAAGATCCCAAAGTATTTCATAGAACTAATTTCTCAACCATTCATTTAATTACTTACCCGATTGCTACCCGATTCTCGGTTAATTTCTACAATTTGCACCTCAATATTTATAACATCATATGAGACATATATTATCACATCATGATCATGTACTTTTGTGTCTCATGTCCCAAATATTTCAATTACCTATCTAGGGTTTAACGTGACCTAAAACAACCGAATAGAAAGCTTGAACTTTTGTCGATACTAATTTCCGACCTTTTCGATTTTCATTACTTACCAAGCTAATCTTCAACATCTAGTTAACCTAATTTTCTATCATAGCTCAATGTGAAATTCACTACTTAGGTCAATGAGTCAAAGATCATCACTATATAAAGATTTTAAAGCCTCGATGATCAAACACACGTTTTTAAGAGAAAGTAATTAGGAAGTTGACGCAAATGATAATGTAATTAGCATGGAATGCATGAATCATATTGGCCAAATGTAGAACATGAAGTTCGGGGTATTACAAGTTCAATGGTGCGTTTCCAATCAAATTTGGCCAAAATTCCGTCTGAATTTTGTTCATTGGCCCGCTTCAAATCAAATATGATTACAATTTCATCTTAATTTTGTTAAATGGCGCATTTTAAATCAAATTTGAGTAAAATTTTATTTGAATTTTGTTCATTGGTGCGCTTCCAATTAAATTTGACTAAAATTTCATATGAGTTTAGTTCATTGGCGTGTCGACAATCAAATTTGATTAAAATTTCACCTGAATTTAGTTTATTGGCGCGTTTCTAATCAAACTCGACAAAAAATACACCTGATTTGTTCATTGGCGTGTTTCTTATCGAGTTTCATTAAAATTTCAATTGAGTTTGGTTCATTGGGGCCTTGCCAATCAAATTTGACAAAAAATTCATATGTGTTTTGTTCATCGATGGATTTCCATTCAAATTATCGAATGGGTTTAGTTCATTGGCGTGTTTCCAATCAAATTTGACTCAAATTTAAATCTGATTTTGATCATTCCCGAGTTTCCAGTCAAATTTTACTAAAATTCCGCTTAGGTTTAGTTCATTGGGGCGTTTTCAATCAAATTTGACTAAAAGTTCATCTATTTCGTTCAACGACGGGATTCAAATCAAATTTGACTAAAATTTTACCGGAGTTTTGTTCATTGGCATATTTCTAATTAGATTTGATTAAAATTTCACTTGAATTTGGTTCATTGGCGCGTTTCCAATAAAAATTTGACAAGAATTTCATTCGTGTTTTGTTCAGCGGCAGTTTTCCAATCCAATTTGACAAAAATTTCTCATGGGTTTGGTTCATTTTAACTTTGATTTCGTTCATTTGCTGGTTTCCAATCAAACTTGACTAAAGTTCCGCTTAGGTTTAGTTCATTTGCGTGTTTCTAATCGAATTTGACCAAATTTTGAGATGAGTTTTATCGTTGGCGTGTTTCCAATAGAATTTTACTAAAATTTCACACGGATTTATTTCTTTGGCATGTTTTCATTTAAAATTGGCAAAAATTTTGTCCTAATTTTGTTCATTGGCATCTTCAAATATGACTACGATTTCATTTGAGTTTTGTTAAGTGGTGTCTTCAATCAAATTTGGGTATAATTTTATCTTAATTTTGTTCATTGGTGCGCTTCCAATTAAACTTGACTAAAATTGCACATGGGTTTAGTTCATTGGTGCGTTTTCAATTAAATTTGACTAAAATTTCACATGGGTTTTGATCATTGGCGCATTTCTAATCAAATTTGATAAAAATTTCACCTGAGTTTGGTTCATTGGATCATGTCCAAACAAATTTGATAAAAATTTCTCATCTGGGATTTGTTCATCGGCGGGATTCCAATCAAATTCGATAAAAATTTCTCATGGGTTTAATTTATTGGCGTGTTTCCAAACAGATTTGACTAAAATTTCACCAAGGTTTTGTTCATTGGCATGTTTCCAATCGAATTTGACTAAAATTTCACCTGAGTTTGGTTCATTGGCCTACTTCCAATCAAAATTGACAAAAATTTCATCGGCGTTTGTTCATCGACAGATTTTCAATCAAATTTGACTAAAATTTCTTATAGATTTAGTTTATTGGCATGTTTCCATTCAAATTTGATTCAAATTTAAGTTTGATTTTGTTCATTACTGAGTTTCCAATTAAATTTGACTAAAATTCCACTTAGATTTAGTTCATTGGTTCGTTTTCATTCAAATTTGACTAAGATGTCATCTGAGTTTTGTTAATCGGCGAGTTTCCAATCAAATTTGACGAAAATTTCACCCAAGTTTAGTTCATTGGCATGTTTGTAATCAAATTTGACTAAATTTTCAGTTGAGTTTAATCATTGGAGCATTTCCAATAGATTTTTATTAAAATTTCACATGAGTTTAGTTCTTTGGCGCATTCTTTGGCGCATTTCCAATCAAATTTGACAAAAATATCGTCCAAATATGACTACATTTCATTAGAGTTTTATTAAATGCGAGTTTTCAATCAAATTTGAGTAAAGTTTCATCTGGATTTTGTTCATTGGTGCATTTTCAATCAAATTTGACTAAAATTTCACATGGGCTTAGTTCATTGGCGCGTTTTCAATCAAATTTGACTAAAATTTTACCTGAATTTTGTTCATTGGCGTGTTTGTAATCAAATTTGACTAAAATTTTACCTAATTTTGGTTCATTATCACGTTTCCAATCAAATTTGACAAAAATTTCATCTGCATTTTGGTCACGACGGGTTTCCAATCAAATTCAACTAAAATTTATCATGAGTTTAGTTCTTTGGCACATTTCCAATCAAATTCGATTTGACTCAAATTTAAATTTTACTTTGTTCATTGGCAGATTTTCAGTCAAGTTTGACTGAAATTTCGCTTAGATTAATTTCGTTGGCATGTTTTAAATCGAATTTGACTAAAATTTCATCTTTGTTTCGTTCATCCCTAGGTTTTCAATCAAATTTGACTAAAATTTCACCAAAATTTTGTTCATTGGTGTGTTTCTAATCAAATTTGACTAAAATTTTTCCTAAATTTGGTGCATTGACGCGTTTCCAATCAAATTTGGCAAAAATTTCACCCGCGTTTTGTTCTTCGGTCGGTTTTCAATGAAATTTGACTAAAATTTTTCATGGGTTTATTTCATTGGCACATTTCCATTCAAATTTGACTCAAATTTGAATTTGAATTTGTTCATTATCGGGTTTCCAGTTAAATTTGACTAAAATTCCGCTTAGGTTTAGTTCATTGGCGCGTTTTCATTCGAATTTGACAAAAAATTCATTTGCATTTTGTTAATCCAAGGGTTTTCAATCAAATTGGATGAATATTTCACCCGGGTTTAGTTCATTGGCGAGTTTGTAATCAAATTTGTCTAAATTTTCAGTTGAATTTTATCATTGGCGCGTTTCCAATATAATTTTACTAAAATCTCACATGAGTTTAGTTCTTTGGCGCGTTTCCAATCAAATTTGACAAAAAATTCGTCTAGAGTTTGTTCTTTGGTGCGCTTCAAATCAAATATGACTACAATTTCATCTGAGTTTCGTTAAATAGTGAGTTTTCAATCAAATTTGATTAAAATTTCATCTGAATTTTTTTCATTAGTGCGCTTCCAATCAAATTTGACTCAAATTTCACCTGAGTTTAGTTCATTGGTGCATTTTCAATCATATTTAACTAAAATTTTACTTGGGTTTTTGGTTCATTAGTGTGTTTGAAATCAAATTTGACAAAAGTTTCATCTCCACTTTGTTCATCGACAGGTTTCCAATTAAATTCAACTAAAATTTCTCATGGGTTTAGTTCTTTGGCACGTTTCTAATTAAATTTGACTGAAATTTTGCTTAGATTAAGTTCATTGGGATGTTTTAAATCAAATTTGACTAATATTTCATTTGTGTTCCATTCCTCTGCGGGTTTCCAATCAAATTTGACTAACATTTCACCTGGGTTTTGTTCATTAACGTGTTTCTAATCAAATTTGACTAAAATTTTTCTTGAGTTTGGTTCATTGGTGCGTTTCCAATCAAATTTGGCAAAAATTTCATTTGTGTTTTGTTCATCGGCTAGTTTCCAATCAAATTTGACTAAAATTTATCATGGGTTTAGTTCATTGACGCATTTCTAATCAAATTTAACTCAAATTTAAATTTGATTTTGTTCATCAGCGGGTGTCTTATCAAATTTGACTAAAATTCGGCTTATGCGTAGTTCATTGGCATGTTTCCAACCAAATTTGACTAAATTTTGAGTTGCGTTTTATCAATGGCTCATTTCCAATCAAATTTGACTAAATTTTGTCTCAATTTTGTTCATTGGCGCGCTTCAAATCAAATTTGACTATAATTTCATCCGAATTTTTTAAAATGGTGTATATTGAATCAAATTTAAGTGAAATTTCATCTCAATTTGGTTCATTGGTGCGCTTCCAATCAAATTCGACTAAAATTTCACGTGGATTTAGTTTATTGGTGCGTTTCCAATAAAATTTGACTAAAATTTCCCCTAAATTTTGTTCATTAGCACGTTTCTAATCAAATTTGACCAAAATTTCACCTGAATTTGGTTCATTGGTGCATTTTCAATCAAATTTGACAAAAAATTTATCTATAATTTGTTCATCGATGGGTTTCCAATCAAATTTGAATAAAATTTCTCTCGAGTTTAGTTCATTGGCGCGTTTCCAATCAAATTTGACTCAAATTTAAATTTTATTTTGTTCATTTGCGGTTTCCAGTCCAATTTGACTAAAATTCCACTTAGATTAAGTTCATTGACCTGTTGCTAGTCGAATTTGACTAAATTTTGAATTGAGTTTTATCATTGTAGCGTTTCCAATAGAATTTTAAAAAAACTTCACGTTGGTTTAGTTCTTTAGCGGGTTTCCAATCAAATTTAACAAAAAATTTGTCTGAATTTTGTTCGGTGGCGCGCTTCAATTCAAATATGACTAAAATTTCATCTGAGTTATGTTAAGTGACTTTTTTAATCAAATTTGAGTAAAATTTCATCTGAATTTTATTCATTAGTGCGCTTTCAGTCAAATTTCACATAGGTTTAGTTTATTGTTGCTTTTCCAATCAAATTTGACTAAAATTTCACCTAAGTTTGGTTCATTGGAGCATTTTCAATCAAATTTGACAAAAATTTCATCTGGAATTTGTTCATCGGCGGGGTTTTAGTCAAATTTGACTAAAACTTCTCATGTGTCTAATTCATTGTCGCGTTTCCAATCAAACTTGACTAAAATTTCACCCGGTTTAGTTCATTAGTGCATTTCCAATCAAATTTAACTCAAATTTAAATTTGATTTTGTTCATTAGCAGTTTTCCAGTCAAATTTGACTAAAATTTCGTTTAGGCTTTGTTCATTGATGTGTTTCTAATCAAATTAGACTAAATTTTGAGTTAAGTTTTATCATTGCCGCATTTCTAATAGGATTTTACTAAAATATCACATGGGTTTAGTTCTTTGGTGCGTTTCCAATCAAATTTCACTAAAATTTAGTTTGAATTTTATTCATTAGCGCGCTTCAAATCAAATATGACTTCAATTTCATTTGAGTTTTTTTTAGATGGCACATATCCAATCAAATTTGAGTTAAGTTTCGTCTCAATTTTGTCCATTGGTGCACTTCTAATAAAATTAGACTACAATTTCACGTGTTTAGTTTATTGGCGCATTTTCAATCAAATTTGACTAAAATATCACCTGGATTTTGTTCATTGGCATGTTTCTAATCAAGTTTGACTAAAATTTCACCTAAATTTGGTTCATCGGTACGTTTCCAATCAAATTTGAAAAAATAAAATTCATCTGCACTTTGTTCATCGGTGGGTTTCAGATCAAATTTAACTAAAATTTCTCATGAGTTTAGTTTATTAGCGCGTTTCCAATCAAATTTGACTTAAATTTAAATTTGATTTTGTTCATTAGTAGTTTCCAGTCCAACTTGACTAAAATTCCGCTTAGATCAAGTTTATTAGCTTGTTGCTAATCAAATTTGGAGTTGAATTTTATCATTTGCGCATTTCCAATATAATTTTACTAAAATTTTAAGTTAGTTTAAATCTTTGACGGGTTTTCAGTCAAATTTGAAAAAAAAAATCGTCTGAATTTTGTTCAATAGTGCTCTTCAAATCAAATGTGACTACAATTTCATTTGAGTTTTGTTAACTGGCACATTTTGAATCAAATTTGAGTAAAAAATTTTCTGAATTTTGTTTATTGGTGCGCTTTCAATCAAATTTGACAAAAATTTCACATGGGTTTAGTTCATTGTTGCGTTTCCAATCAAATTTGACTAAAATTTCACTGGAGTTTTGTTCATTGGTGTGTTTTTAATCAAATTTGACAAAAATTTCACTTGAGTTTGGTTTATCGGCGCGTTTCTATCGAGGGGTTTCCAATCAAATTTGACAAAAAAAATTTCGTGGGCTTAGTTCATTGGTGCATTTCTATTCAAATTTGATTTTGTTCATTAGCTAGTTTCCAGACAAATTTGACTAAAATTTCGCTTAGGTTTAGTCCATTGGCACGTTTTCATTCAAATTTAACTAAAATTTCATTTGCATTTTGTTAATCGGTGGGTTTTCAATCAATTTTGACAAAAATTTCACCTGAGTTTAGTTCAATTGTGTGTTTATAATCAAAGTTGACAAGATTTTCAGTTAAGTTTTATCGTTGGTGCGTTTCCAATAGAATGTTACTAAAATTTCACTTGGGTTTATTTCTTTGGCACATTTTCAATCAAATTTGACTAAAATCTCAGCTAGAATTTGTTTATTGGCGTGCTTCAAATCAAATATGACTACAATTTCCTCTGAGTTTTGTTCAATGACTTGTTTTTAATTAAATTTGAGTAAAATTTAATCTAGATTTTGGTCATTGGTGCGCTTCCAATCAAATTTGACTAAACTTTCACATTGGTTTAGTTCATTAGCGAGTTTCCAGTCAAATTTGACTAAAACTTCACCAAGATTTTGGTTATTAACGTGTTTCTAATCAAATTTGACTAAAAAGTTCGCCTGAGTTTGGTTCATTGGCACGTTTTCAATCAAATTTGACAAAAATTTCATCTTCATTTTGCTCATCTGCGGGTCTCCAATCAAATTTCACTAAAATTTCTCACGGGTCTAGTTCATTGACACATTTCCAATCAACTTTGACCCAAATTTAAGTTTAATTTTGGTCATTGGAGGGTTTCCAGTCAAATTTGACTAAATTTCCGCTTAAGTTTAGTTCATTGGCTCGTTTTCAATCAAATTTGATTAAAATTTCATCTGCATTTTGTTCATCGACGAGTTTCCAAACAAAATTTAATAAAATTTCACCTGGGTTTAGTTCATTGACGTGTTTGTAATCAAATTTGACTAAATTCTCAGTTGAGTTTTATCATCGGCACGTTTCCAATAGAATTTTACTAAAATTTCACATGGGTTTAGTTTTTAGCGCTTTTCCAACCAAATTTGAATAAAATTTCTTCTGGATTTTGTTCATTTGCGCCCTTCTAGTGAAATATGACTACAATTTCATTTGAATTTTGTTAAATAGCATGTTTTAAATCAAATTTGATTAAAATTTCACCTGAGTTTGGTTCATAGGCATATTTCCAATCAAATTTGACAAAAACATTTTGCGTTTAATTCATTGTCATGTTTCCAATCCAATCAAATTTGACACAAATTTTAATTTGAATTTTTTCATTGGTAGGTTTCCAGTCAAATTTGATTAAAATTTCGCTCAGGTTTAGTTCATTGGCACGTTTTCAATGAAATTTGACTAAAATTTCATTTGCGTTTTGTTCATCATTCGGTTTTTCCTCAAATTTGATTAAAATTTCATCTGGATTTAGATCATTGGCGTGTTTGTAATCAAATTTGACTTAATTTTCAGTTCAATTTCATCGTTGGCACATTTCCAGTAGAATTCTACTAAAATTTCACATGAGTTTAGTTCTTTAGCGTATTTTCAATCAAATTTGACTAAAATTTCGTCTGAATTTTGTTCATTGGCGTGCTTCAAATCAAATATAACTACAATTTCATTTGAGTTTTGTTAAATGGTGCATTTTAAATCAAATTTTAGTAAAATTGCATCTGAATTTTGTTCACTAGTGTATTTTCAGTCAAATTCGACTAAATTTCACACGGGTTTAGTTCATTACCGCATTTTCAATCAAATTTGACTAAAATTTCACTTGAATTTTGTTATTTGGTGTGTTTCTATTCAATTTTGACTAAGATTTCAGCTGAGTTTGGTTCATTGGTAGGTTTCCAATCAAATTTGGAAAAAAATTCATTTGTATTTCATTCATCAGCAGGTTTCCAAAAGAATTTGACTAAAATTTCTCATGGGTTTAGTTCGTTGGCACATTTCCAAAAAAATTTCATCTGGGTTTTACTCATAGATGTGTTTCCAAACAAATTTGACAAAAAATTTATCTTGATTTAGTTCATTAGCGTGTTTCTAATCAAATTCAAATAAATTTTGTGTTTAGTTTTATCATTGGTGCATTTCCAATAGAATTTTATTAAAATTTCACTTGGTTTTAGTTCTTTTTGCATTTTCAATCCAATTTGACAAAAATTTCGTCTAGATTTTTTTGTTCATTGGCCACTTCAAATCAAGTATAACTGTAATTGCTCCTGACTTTCGTTAAATAGCAAATTTTAAATCAAATTTGAGTAAAATTTCATTTGAATTTTGTTCATTGGTGCGCTTCCAATTAAATTAGACTAAAATTTCACGAGTTTAGTTCATTGGCGCGTATCCAATCAAATTTGATTAAAATTTTGTCTGAATTTTGTTCATTAGTGCTCTTCAAATTAAAATTTACTACAATTTCATCCGAATTTTGTTAAATACCATGTTTTAAATCAATTTTGAGTAAAATTTCATTTTTGTTCATTGGTGCGCTTCCAATTAAATTTGACTAAAATTTCACATGTGTTTAGTTCATTGGTGCGTTTCCAATCAAATTTGACTAAAATTTCATCTGGATTTTGTTCATTGGTGTGTTTCTAATCAAATTTGGCTAAATTTTGAGTTGAGTTTTATCATTAGCGCGTTTCCAATAGAATTTTACTAAAATTTCACATTTATACAGTACTTTGGCACGTTTCCTCTCAAATTTGACTAAAATTTCTTTTTAATTTTGTTCATTGGCGCGCTTCAAATCAAATATGACTATAATTTCATCTCAATTTTGTTGAATGGGGCGTTTTCAAATAAATTTGAGAAAAATTTCGTCCGAATTTTGTTCATTGGTGCACTTCCAAACAAATTTGACTAAAATTTCACATGAGTTTAGTTCATTGGTGCATTTCCAATCAAATCTGACTAAAATTTCACCTGATTTTGTTCCTTGGCATGTTTCTAATCAAATTTGACTAAAATTTCACTTGAGTTTGGCCGCGTTTCCAATCAAATTTGACGAAAATTTCATCTGTATTTTGTTCCTCAACAAGTTTCCAATCAAATTTGACTAAAGTTTCTCATGACTCTAGTTCATTGGCACGTTTCCAATCAAATTTGACTCAAATTTAACTTTGATTTTGGTCATTATTGGTTTTTTTTTTTTCAAATTTGACTAAAATTCGCTTAGGTTTAGTTCATTGGCGCGTTTTCAATCAAATTTGACTAAAATTTATTCTGCATTTGGCTCATCGGCGAGTTTCCAAACAAATTTGACTAAAATTTCACCTGGGTTAGTTCGTTAATGTGTTTGTAACCAATTTGACTAAATTTTTTGTTGAGTTTTATCATTGGTGCATTTTCAATAGAATTTGACTAAAATTTCACATGGCTCCAGTTCATTCGCATGTTTCCAATCAAATCTGACGAAAACTTCACCTGGATTTTGTTCATTGACATGTTTCTAACCAATTTTGACTAAAATTTCACCTGAATTTGGTTAATTGGCAGGTTTCTAATCAAATTTACAAAAATTTCATCTGTCTCTTGTTCATCGGTGGGTTTCTAGACAAATTTGACTAAAATTTCTCATGGATTTGGTTCATTGGCACGTTTTCAATAAAATTTGACTAAAATTTCATCAGCATTTTATTCATCGGCGTGCTTCTAAACAAATTTGACTAAAATTTCACCTTGATTTAGTTTATTGGCATGTATCTAATAAAATTTGACAAAATTTTGAGTTGAATTTTATCATTGGCGCGTTTCCAATAGAATTTTACTAAAACTTCACATGGGTTTAGTTCTATGGCGCGTTTCCAATCAAATTTACTAAAATTTGGTCTAAATTTTATTCATTGGCCCACTTCAAATCAAATATGACGACAATTTCATCTGAGTTTTGTTAAGGGACAAATTTTAAATCAAATTTTAGTAAAGTTTCATCTGGATTTTGTTCATTGGTGCACTTCCAATTAAATTCGATTGAAATTTCACATAGGTTTAGTTAATTGGCGCGTTGCTGATCAAATTTGATTAAAATTTCACCTGGATTTAGTTCATTGGGGCGTTTCCAATCAAACTCGACAAAAATTATACCTGATTTTGTTCATTGGCCTATTTCCAATCAAATTTGATTAAAATTTCAATTGAGTTTGGTTCATTGGGGTCTTTCCAATCAAATTTAACGAAAATTTCATCTGCATTTTGTTCCTCGACAATTTCCATTCAAATTATCGAATGAATTTAGTTCATTGGCGCGTTTCCAATCAAATTTGACTCAAATTTAAATTTGATTTTGTTCATTCCCGAGTTTCTAGTCAAATTTGACAAAAATTCCTCTTAGATTTAGTTTATAAGCGTGTTTTCAATCAAATTTGACTAAAATTTCATCTGCATTTCCTTCATCGACGGGATTCAAATCAAATTTGACTAAAGTTTTTCCTGAGTTTTGTTCATTATTGTGTTTTTAATTAGATTTGATTAAAATTTCACGAGAGTATGTTTCATTGGCGCATTTCCAATAAAATTTGATAAAAATTTCATCCACATTTTGTTCAGCGGCCGATTTCCAACCAAATTTGACTAAAATTTTTCACGGGTTTAGTTCATTTTAAATTTTATTTTGCTCATATGTGGGTTTTCAGTCAAATTTGACTGAAATTCTAATTAGGTTTAATTCATTTGCGTGTTTCTAATCAAATTTGACTCTATTTTGAGATGAGTTTTATCATTTGCACATTTTCAATAAAATTTCTCATGGATTTATTTCTTTGGTACGTTTTCAATCAAAAATGACAAAAAATTTGTTTGATTTTGTCCATTGGCATGCTTCAAATCAAATATGACTACAATTTCATCTGGGTTTTGTCAAGTTGCACGTTTTCAAGCAAAATTGAGTAAAATTTCAAATGGATTTTGTTCATTGGTGTGCTTCCAATCAAATTTGACTAAAATTGCACATGGGTTTAGTTCATTGGCGCTTTTTCAATTAAATCTAACTAAAATTACACCTGGGTTTTGATTGTTGACGCGTTTCTAATCAAATTTGACTAAAATTTTACCTGAGTTTGGTTCATTTGAGCGTTTCCAATCAAATTTGACAATAAATTCATCTGGGATTTGTTCATCGGCAAGTTTCCAATCAAATTCGACAAAAATTTCTCATGGGTTTAATTCATTGGCGCGTTTCCAATTAAATTTGACTAAAATTTCACATGAGTTTTGTTCATTGGAGTGTTACCAATCAAATCTGAATTAAATTTCACCTGAGTTTGGTTCATTGGCCAGCTTCTAATTAAATTTGACAAAAATTTCATCTACATTTTGTTCATCGACGAATTTTCAATCAAATTTAACTAAAATTTCTCATGGGTTTAGTTCATTGACCCGTTTTCATTAAAATTACTATCAAATTTAAATTTGATTTTGTTCATTAGTAGGTTTCCAATCAAATTTGAGAAAAATTCCGCTTAGGTTTAGTTCATTGGTGCATTTTCATTCAAATTTGACTAAAATGTCATCTGCGTTTCGTTAATCGGCGGGTTTCCAATCAAATTTGACGAAAATTTCACTTAGGTTTAGTTCATGGGTGTGTTTTTAATCAAATTTTACTAATTTTCAATTGAGTTTTATCATTGGAGCGTTTCCAATTGAATTTTACTAAAATTTCACATGAGTTTAGTTCTTTGGCGCGTTTTCATCAAATTTTACAAAAATTTCATCTGCAGTTTGTTTATTAGCACGCTTCAAATAAAATATGACTACCATTTTATCTGAGTTTCGTTAAATGCGAGCTTTCAATCAAATTTGAGTAAAATTTCATATGAATTTTGTTCATTGGTGCGCTTCCAATCGAATTTAACTAAAATTTCACACGAGTTTAGTTCGTTGGCCCGTTTTCAATCAAGTTTGACTAAAAGTTCACCAGGTTTTTGTTTATTGGCATGTTTCTAATCAAATTTGACAAAAAATTCATCTGCATTTTGGTCATCGACGGGTTTCCAATCAAATTCAATTAAAATCTCATGGGTTTAGTTCTTTAGCGCATTTCCAATCAAATTCGACTCAAATTTAAATTTGATTTTGTTCATTGGCGGATTTTCAGTCGAATTTGATCGAAATTTTGCTTAGGTTACTTTCATTGGCACGTTTTAAATCAAATTTGACTAAAATGTCGTTTGTGTTTCATTTATCCGCTGGTTTCCAATCAAATTTGACTAAGAGTTCACCTGAGTTTTGTTCATTATCATGTTTCTAATCAAATCTGACTCAAAATTTTCCTGAGTTTGGTTCGTTGGCACGTTTCCAATTAAATTAGGCAAAAATTTCATTTGCTTTTTATTCACCGGCTGGTTTCCAATCAAATTTGACTAAAATTTCTCATGAGATTAGTTCATTGGCGAGTTTCCATTCAAATATGACTCAAAATTAAATTTCACTTCGTGCATTAGCGGGTTTCCAGTTAAATTTGACTGAAATTCCACTTAGGTTTAGTTCATTGGCGTGTTTTCATTCAGATTTGACTAAAATTTCATCTGCATTTTGTTAATCAGCGGGTTTCCAATCGAATTTGATGAATATTTCACCTGGGTTTAGTTCATTGGCGAGTTTGTAATCAAATTTGACTAAATCTTCAGTTAAGTTTTATCATTGGTGCGTTTCCAATATAATTTTACTAAAGCTTCACATAAGTTTAGTTCTTTGGCGAATTTTCAATCAAATTTGACAAAAATTTCACTAGATTTTTTTCATTGGTGCACTTCAAATCAAAATATGTCTACAATTTCATTTGAGTTTCGTTAAATGGCAAGTTTTCAATCTAATTTGTGTAAAATTTCAATTGGATTTTGTTTATTGGTGCGCTTCCAATCAAATCTAACTAAAATTTCACTTGAGTTTAGTTCATTGGTGCGTTTTCAATCAAATTTGACTAAAATTTCACTTGGGTTTTGGTTCATTGGGGCGTTTCAAATCAAATTTTACAAAAATTTCATATGCATTTTGTTCATCGGCGGGTTTCCAATCAAATTCAATAATTTAGTTCTTTGGCACGTTTCGAATTAAATTTGGTTCAAATTTAAATTTGATTTTGTTCATTGGCGGGTTTGAAGTCAAATTTGACTAAAATTCTGCTTAGATTAAGTTCATTGGGACATTTTAAATCAAATTTGACTAAATCTCATCTGTGTTTCGTTCATTCGTGGGTTTCCAATCAAATTTGACTAAAATTTCACCAGGGTTTTGTTCATTGACGTGTTTCTAATCAAATTTGACTAAAAAATTTTGGTCCGTTGGCGCGTTTTCAATTAAATTTGACAAAAATTTCATCTGCGTTTTGTTCATTGGCTAGTTTCCAATCAAATTTGACAAAAATTTCTCATGGGTTTAGTTCCTTACCACGTTTCCAATCAAATTTTATTCAAATTTAAATTTGATTTTGTTCATTAGCGGGTTTCTTGTCCAATTAGACTAAAATTCCGCTTAGGCTGTGTCCATTGGCGTGTTTCTAATCAAATTTGACTAAATTTTGAGTTGTGTTTTATCATTAGCGCATTTCAATTGAATTTTACTAAGATTTCACATGGGTTTAGTTCTTTGGCACGTTTCCAATCAACTTTGACTAAAATTTAGTCTGGATTTTGTTCATTGGCGCGCTTCAAATCAAATTTGACTACAATTTCATCTGAGATTTTTTTAAATGGTGCATATTCAATCAAATTTGAGTGAAATTTCAACTCAATTTTGTTCATTGGTACGCTTCCAATCAAATTAAACAAAAAATTCACATGGGTTTAGTTTATTGGCACGTTTCCAATCAAATTTGACTAAAATTTCACCTGAATTTTGTTCATTGGCACGTTTCTAATCAAATTTGACCAAAATTTCACTTGAATTTGGTTCATTGGCACGTTTCCAATTAAATTTGACAAAAATTTCATCTGCATTTTGTTCATCGACGGGTTTCCAATGAAATTTGACAAAAATTTCTCACGGATTTAGTCCATTGGCGCGTTTCCAATCATATTTGACTCAAATTTAAATTTGATTTTGTTTATTAGCAGTTTCTTGTCCAATTAGACTAAAATTCCACTTAGGTTTAGTTCATTGCCTAGTTGCTAATCAGATTTTACTAAATTTTGAGTTGAGTTTTATCATTGACGTGTTTCCAATAGAATGTAATTAAAATTTCACATTGATTTAGTTCTTTAGCGTGTTTCCAATCAAATTTGACAAAAATTTTGTCTGAATTTTGTCTAGTGGCGCGCTTCAAATAAAATATGACTACAATTTGATATGAGTTTTGTTAAGTGGTGCCTTTTGAATGAAATTTGAGTAAATTTCATCTAGATTTTGTTCATTGGTGTGCTTCCAATCAAAATTGACGAAAATTTCAAACGATTTAGTTCTTTGACTAATTTCCAATCAAAATTTACTAAAATTTCACCAGAGTTTTGCACATTGGCATGTTTCTAATCAAATTTCACTAAAATTTTACTTGAGTTAGTTATATTAGCGCGTTTCTATCGGCGGGTTTCCAATCAGATTTGACCAAAATTTCTTACGGGTTTAGTTCATTGGCGCGTTTCCATTCAGATTTAACTATTATTTAAATTTGATTTTGTTCATTAGAGGGCTTCCAATCAAATTTGACTAAAATTTCGCTTAGGTTTAGTCCATTGGCGCGTTTTCATTCAAATTTGACTAAAATTTCATCTGTGTTTTGTTAATCGATGGGTTTCCAATCAAATTTGACAAAAATTTCACCTGAGTTTTGTGCATTACTGTGTTTGTAATTAAATTTGAGTAAATTTTCAGTTGAGTTTTATCGTTGGCGTGTTTCCAATAGAATGTTACTAAAATTTCACATGGGCTTAATTTCTTTGGCGCGTTTCCAATCAAATTTGACCAAAATTTCGTCTGGAGTTTGTTCAATGGCGCGCTTCAAATCAAATATGACTACAATTTCATCTGAATTTTGTTAAATGGCACATTTTCAGTCAAATTTGAGTAAAATTTCATCTGGATTTTGGTCTTCGGTGCGCTGCCAATCAAAATTGACTAAACGTTTCACACGAGTTCGCTTCATTGGCACGTTTCCAGTCAAATTTGACTAAAATTTCACCTAGGTTTTGTTCAATGGCGCGTTTCCAATCAAATTTGACAAAAATTCATCTGTATTTTTCTCATCGGCAGGTTTCCAATCAAATTTCACTAAAGTTTCTCATGGATTTAGTTAATTCGTGTGTTTCTAGTCAACTTTGGCCCAAATTTAAGTTTCATTTTGTTCATTAGTGGGTTTCCTGTCAAATTTGACTAAATTTCTGCCTATGTTTAGTTCCTTGGCTCGTTTTCAATCAAATTTGACTAAAATTTCAGTTGCATCAGATCAAATTTGACTAAAATTTCAGTGAATTTTGTTCATTGGCGTGTTTCTAATTGAATTTGATTAAAATTTCACCTGAGTTAGGTTCATTAGTGTGTTCTCAATAAAATTTGACAAAAATTTCATGTGAATTTTGTTAAACAACGAGTTTCCAATCAAATTTGAATAAAATTTCTCATGGGTTTCGTTCATTGGCACGTTTTCAATCAAATTTAACTAAAATTTCATATGCATTTCGTTCATTGGCGGGATTCAAATCAAATTTGACAAAAATTTCATCTGAGTTTTGTTCATTTCCTTGTTTCTAATAAAATTTGATTAAAATTTCACATGAGTTTGGTTCATTGGCACATTTTCAACAATATTTAACAAAACTTTCATCTGTATTCTGTTCATCAGTGGGATTCCATTCAAATTTGACTAAAATTTCTCTTGAGTTTAGTTTATTGGCGCGTTTACAATCAACTTTGACTCAAATTTAAGTTTGATTTCGTTCATTAGTGGGTTCCCAGTCAAATTTGACTAAAATTCTACTTAGGTTTAGTTCATTGATGTGTTTCTAATCAAATTTGACTAAATTTTAAGTTGAGTTTTATCATTGGCACGTTTTCCAATAAAATTTTATTAAAATTTCACATCGATTTAGTTCTTTGGCGCATTTTCAAGCAAATTTGACAAAAATTTCGTCTGGATTTGTTCATTGACGCGTTTTGACAAGTGGAAATCTTAGTAAAATGGAAATGTCTAATGCTAGGAGGCCGGGTAGGCGTGAATCTATGAGAGGAAGGCGGGAGTATCGTAGTCATGAGGATGATTTTGATGAAAATGACATTGATATGGGTCGAGCGAGGCATAGGAGTGATAGGATGGAAATACATGGTAGAAATAACTTAGGAGATGAAGTAGATGGAAATTTGGGGAGTACTAAAATGATTATTCCGCAATTTAAGGGGAGAACCGATCCGAAAGCATATTTAGAGTGGGAAAGGAAGGTTGAGATGGTTTTTGAGTGCTATAATTATTCGGAGGAGAAAAAGGTAAAATTGACGTTGCTTGAATTTGTGGATTACGCGATATCTTGGTGGGATCAAGTACTTACATCACAGCGTAGGGGTCGGGAAAGGCCAATT